>NC_138770.1:397166779-397424279 GCF_965119305.1 Pelophylax lessonae | reverse complement strand
CACTGCTAGGACTTGCTGTTTGCATCCATAGGCAGAGACAGCGGGGCTCAGTCCCACCCCCTGCTCCATCATCGCTGGCTTTTATTGACAGCAGCAGGAACCAAAGACTACCGCTGCCTAAGCAAAGTCTGTGAGACCAGGAAGTGCAGACAGGCACAGCGCTGGGTCAAATTAGGGATAAAGTGGAAGGGGGAGGGGGGAATAATGCTACCTAAACATTTTTTACCTTACTGCAAGGAATGCATGAAGGTAAAAAATGTTTAGGTTTTAGAACCACTGTAACAGTCATTTCTCTTCAAAGTAGCATTCAGCAAGACAAGTATTTGCTTTTTTTGTCATTTGAGATTGGTGAAAGGTTCCTTTTGAAGATGTGAACTCAGAGAATAACCCTGTTTGGGATTATAAAAATATCAATTTTAAGCATGCGTACAATACCTATAAAAGTCCGTAAACATCTTCTTTCATTGTACACTTCCCAGATCTGTAACACAATATAGAAAAGTGATCACAAATGTATCCATCTATCATAGAACAGTGGCAAGAAGTAAACTGAAAATTAAATCATGGTTAGAATCTTTGTGACTGCCATCTGCAAGGAATATGAAGCAATGTCAAAATGTCATATTTGGTAAATGCGTCACATATACACTTGATTTCTTTGGGAAAACCCATAATGGACTTCAATAAACTGAATGTCACAGAAGTTTACATAAAACAAGTAACAGCATGCACAGATACACTGTGTGCAGGTGGTTTGTTGCATTCCAGTACTTGTCCACATCCTCTTACCAAAAGATATGTAAAAAGCCCTGCCATCCTCAGGGTAAAAACAGGTTTCTTTAGAAAGGGAGGTGAAATAAATATATCTCTGAGCACCAATGCCTGAAGGACAGCGTACATCTTGTAGACAAGCACTTAATTTTATGGGTGGAAAGAGTCATACATTTAGCAGAAAAAAAGGCACCAATTTGTCAGGTAAGACGAAAAGGATAACATTAGGATTTTATAGTGATGCAATTTTTGTGCATATGTATTAGAAGCTAGGGTGACTGTAGCTATATAATGTAGAGTATGTACAAATATAAAAGTAAAAAATAACAATCATGTATGTACTGAAGTTTGAATGCATTTCTGAAGACTGCCATTCAAATTACTTTATGCATATCTTTATAGAAACTTTTAAACCACTATGACCAGAAACTGGGATAAGATAGAGAGTGAAATCATTTTGAACCAGTTAGGTTTAATTCATTGCATGTTTTCAGATAAAAGGGGGTGTGTTTAGGCAAAGGGAGAGGGACACAGACTATGATTGATTTACTAAAACCGAAGAGTGCAAAATCTGGTACAGCTCTGCATAGAAACAAATCAGTTCCAGCTTTTTTTTTTTTTTTTTGTCAACGCTTAATTGAACAAGCTGAAGATAGAAGCTGAATGGCTACCATGCATAGCTGCACCAGATTTTGCACTCTCCAGTTTTAGTAAATCAACCCCAGAGTGTAAATCACCATCAGTCATTCATAGTACAGAAAGATTACAAGCAAGGAAGTAATGCAAGGAAGCAGTTCCACTCTCTGGCTATACAGTGTGTAGGGTGTTGTGGAGGCACTAGGCAGTTCACAACATGTTTTTAGATTTTTGGCCTAGTTTTAATTCCAAGGAAACCTGTTTTAAGAGAATGCCGATTTTTATTTTTGAAAATAGTCTCACAAAGAAAATAGTCACAGTGATTTAAGTGTATCTATCTTTCCTTAAAATAATAAACATGTTATTACTTACCTACTCACTGGTCCCTAATCTCCTTTTCTAGAGTCCCCCCGCTGACTATCTTCGCTCCATCTCTTCTCTGCTGTGTGCTGAGGAAGCACTTGTGTGGGCATGCTCCCAAGCAAGGCTGTGAGCATCCTTAGACATGCACAGCTTGGCCAAGCTCGTCCCCCCCCCCCCCCCCAGGGTTTGACTGACAGCAGCAGGAGCCAATAGATCACGCTGCTCAAAGTGAGTCCTATGGGAAGAGAAAGAGAGCAGTGCTGCTGCAGATGGACACAGCGCTGGATCAAGAGGGGACACAGAAAAGGGTTTAGGGAGTGAAGTGAGGGGTTGTCACTGACCCAGATCAGTTAAACAGGTAAACAGATAAGTAGTTCAACCATTTTTTCTGCAGTCTTGACTGCAATCAACGTATAGTATTGTGGTCTAAAATGAACATTCATCAATTTGCTGGGATTCTCAGTGAGGCTGCCCACAGACAGCAGGACTCACGAGAGGACAGTTTAAATTAATATGTGCCTTAGCAGTAAATAAAGAGTAATAGTACAACTCACTTGTGCTTCAATTATCGGCTTTAATTTTGAGACATAACATTTGGACTTTGGGGGCTCCCAATACTTTCAGATACAGGGCAGAGCGATGGGCAAATGTTATAACCCACCCTATACCAATTTGTACTGGGGGGAAGGGGGAAATCCTATTTTTTCACATGTCTATGTACCTGCACCATGTGTTTTCATGACACAAGTATATAGATATAGTGTTCATCCCCTGGAACTAGTGATGCACCGAAAATTATCGTCCGGAAATGGGGTTTTCAGCATTGTGCCGAAATATAAATATAAAAAGTGCAGATAATGGCTGCCGACCACGCATGGGATTTTACCTTGCTTATGGTGTGTTTTTCATAAATCATGGGACTAAAAATGCATCAAACACACAACATAGGTGCATTTCTACTGCATTTCAAGGGAGAGTTGCATTTTTAGCGTCGTTTGCCAAATTTCCACCACAAATGCATCAAGCGGGAATTTTAACACTACTTCTAAAAAGGTGCTGATAATGAATTCTCGTTAATTAAAATCCATGATTATAATCAAATAGTCGATCATAATACAATTTACAAAAAATAAAATATATATTTATTTTAAAAACCGTCAATTTCGGTTTCGGCCAAGTGCATCCTGAATTTTTGGTTTCAGCACCGAAATTTTCATTTTGGTTGCACCACTACCTGGAACAGTGAGCTTTTTGTTTATTACCTGCTTAGATTCAATTATTTTTATTTACAATTCACAATGTCATGTGAATAAGTCTGGATTTCATTCTTTGATGTTCAGAATTTTGTAAAAGAAAGATGACACTTTTGCATCAACACTATCGTAAACCTACTGCTGGCAAAGCAATATTACATGCCGGCAGTGAACATCCTGTCCTGATAAAAAAGCATCCCCTGTAGCCAATATTGAGGTTTCAGATGCAACTGTTTCAAAGGAGGATCATTTTCAAAAATCAGCAGTAACTAGACAGACTTTGGGAAAGGGTTACAGCAAGAACACCAAAAAAGCATATAAAAACGGCCAAACTAAAGACACAAAATTCCCTTTTGTTTAGTGGCCAACTGCCTAAAAAACAAAGTTATAACATATGCTCACTAGTGGTATCTATTAAAAAAACAATCCTTGAGTGATATAATTTACCTCAAAGATTATATTCAGAAAGGCGACCTCTATGAATGATAAACTAGCCAAGGGCTCTATACAGGGGATAAAAGAAGGGACTCGTGTCGATATGGGAACCCACAAATGTGGCAACTGTAGTTAAAGTGGGGGAGGGGAGAAGTACAAAGGAGAACAATTGTGATCAAAGGAAACCCATTTGTCTCAACATACTATGTAGACTGCAGAGCTGTAATCTGCAGTAAATGTGAATTGTAAATAGGGGGCCTTTACAATTGGAAAGAAAAACCTGTTTTGGTAAAGATTGTGACCATGCATATTTCATTGGAAATGCAGTTAGGATTATCTGAACTGGCAGGCATATGGCTTTATATCATTACAATCCTCCTTGTATTATTTTTTTCATTCTTAATTGGATCCACCTGATCCAAGAGGGGATGGTGTTGATTGACAATTAGAAATTAAATGGCTCTATACTCTACTACTACAGGCAACTATTAGGCCAGGTTTAAATTAATTCACCAGCTTCAAACAATTTTTTTTGAGAAAATATGTTAGTCCCATTGATACTCGATTGTTTGATCGATCAGCCATAATTTTAGGACCACTGACAGGTTAAGTGAATAGCATTATTTATCCCATTACAATGGCATCTAAAAGTCGGTGGGATATAGTAGACAAATAAACATGTGGTCCCTGAAGTTGATGTCCTAAAAGCAGAAAAGATTGGCATTGCAGTTTGTTGTGTATGGGGCCGAGTGGCCACAGACCAGTCAGGGTGCCCATGCTGACCCGTGTTCACAGTCAAAAGCACCTACAATGGGCAAGTGAGCAACACAACTAGACCACAGACCAATAAAAAAAGGTTACCTGGTCTGATTAAATCTAATTTTCTTTTACATCAAGTAGATGACTGCGTGTGTGTGCATTGCTTACTTGGGGGAACAAAATGGCACCAGGATGCACTATGGGAAGAAGACAACTTAGCAAAGGCAGTGTGATGCTTTGGGTAATGTTCTGCTGGGAAACCTTAGGTCCTGCCATTCATGTGGATGTTACCAAACGCATACCATCTACCTAAACACTGTTGCTGACGAAGTACACCCCCTCATGGAAACGACATTCTTTGATGGCAGTGGCCTCTTTCAGCAGGATAATGCGCCCTGCCACATAGCAAAAATGGTTCAAGAATGGTTTAAGGAACACAACAGCAACCAAAGTATTGGTCAAAATTCTCCAGATCTCAATCCATTCAGGTCAATTGATGAAGGCCCCACCTCGCAACCTACAGGACTTAAAGCAGGGGCCTCAAACTGGTGGCCCTCCAGCTGTTGCAGAACTACAACCTTTATGAGGCATTGCAGGGCTGACAATTACAAGCATGACTCCCATAGACAGAGGCATGATGGGACTTTATTTTTGATGTTACTATGATAAGTTTTTCTTGTTTATAAAAACCGAATATAGCTTGTTTTTATGTGTATATTACTACAATTACTATATTGTACAATTTTCACATTGTAGTGTCGCTGTGTGTGTTCTGTATCCACAGAATAGAAGGCATTTTCTATGATTGTACCAGGGAAGAGGAGGGACAGATGAAAAGCAGGACCGTCTCTTGTCCAATCACAGAATGCCTTTAATTCTGTAAATATATGATGTTTTAAATATGGTTGGGCGCCATGGAAGTGGGAGAATGCATTGCACAAGGATGGCAATTCACAGCAGCAGAGTTCGGAAGTTCAAAGCGGACATTAAAAACAACAGTTTTTTGCATCCCCTGCAGCCTTCCAGGTGCAGTATATACATCTTTAGAGAACTTAAGCTGCACCAAAAAAAAAAATTATATATACACTATCTCACATATAAGTACACCCCTCACATTTTGGTAAATATTTTATTATATCTTTTCATGTGACAACTCTGAAGAAATGACACTTTGCTACAATGTAAAGTAGTGAGTGTACAGCTTGTATAACAGTGTAAATTTGCTGCCCCTCAGGCTCGGTTCACACTTATGCGATGCGGGGAGGCTGCAAATTTGCAGCCTGTTCCCGCATCGCAAACGCACCCCTGGCAGTTCACACTGCCATATGCGATACACTGGGGGTGTCAATGAAATCTTAACAACACCCCCAGTTTGATCGCATATCGCAGTGCGATCTTGCAGTTTGCACAGGATCGGATCGCACAAGTGTGAACCGCTGTGCGATCCGATCCTGATGCGGCTGCAAAAAAGGGTCCTGTGCGTCTTTGCTGCGGGTGCGGTGCGAATTTAGCCATACAAAGTGTATGGCTAAACTCGCACCGCACAGCCGATCGCATGTAATGAAGGAGCAGTGCGCTCCGACATTACATGCGATCGCCGCAGCCGCACATGTGTGAACCGGCACTCAAAATAACTCAACACACAGCCATTAATGTCTAAATTGCTGGCAACAAAAGTGAGTACCCCTTCAAGTGAAAATGTCCAAATTAGGCCCAATAAGCCATTTTCCCTCCCTGGTGTCATGTGACTCGTTAGTGTTACAAGGACTCAGGTGTGAATGGGGAACAGGTGTGTAAATTTGCTGCCCCCTCAAAATAACTCAACACAGCCATTAATGTCTAAACCGCTAGAAACAAAAGGGAGTACACATGGAAGTTATACATTTCCAAATTAGGCCCAAAATGTCAATATTTTGTGTGGCCATTATTTTTTTCCAGCACTGCCTTAAACCTCTTGGGCACCAGAGCTTCACAGGTTGCCCCTGGAGTCCTCTTCCACTCCTCTATGGCGACATCACAGAGCTGGTGGATGTTAGAGACCTTGTTTGAGGATGCCCCACAGATGCTCAATAGGATTTAGGTCTGGAGACATGCTTGGCCAGTCCATCACCTTTACGCTCAGCTTCTTTAGCAAGGCAGTGGTCGTCTTGGAGGTGTGTTTGGGGTCATTCTGTTGGAATACTGCCCTGCGGCTCAGTCTCCGAAGGGAGGGGATCATGATCTGCTTCAGTATGTCACAGTACATGTTGGCATTCATGGTTCCCTCAACAAACTGTAGCTCCCCAGTGCTGGCAGCACTCATGCATCATATTGGAGGTGTGTTGGGGTCGTTATGTTGGAATACTGCCCTGAGGCCCAGGGTCTGAAGGGAGGGGATCATGCACTCATGCAGCCGAGACCATGACACTCCCACCACCATGATTGCCACCACACATGCTTGACACCATCTGAACCAAATACGTTATCTTGGTTTCATCAAAGCTCAGGACATAGTTCCAGTAATTCATGTCCTTAGTCTGCTTTTCTTCAGCAAACTATTTGTGGGCTTTCTTCTGCATCATCTTTAGAAGAGTCTTCCTTCTGGGAAGACAGCCATGCAGACCAATTTGATGCAGTGTGCGGCATATGGTCTGAGCACTGACACAGGATGACCTCTCACCCGTCAACCTCTGCAGCAATGCTGGCAGCACACATACGTCTATTTCCCAAAGACAACCTCTGGATATGACGCTGAGCACATGCACTCAACTTCTTTGGTCGACCATGGCAATGCCTGTTCTGAGAGGAACCTGTCCTGATAAACCGCTGTACGGTCTTGGCCACCATGCTGCAGCTCAGTTTCAGGGTCTTGGCAATCTTCTTATAGCCTAGGTCATCTTTATGTAGAGCAACAATTATTTTTTCAGATCCTCAGAGAGTTCTTTGCCATGAGGTGCCATGTTAAACTTCAAGTGACCAGTAAGAGGGAGAGCGATAACACCAAATTTAACACACCTGCTCCCCATTCACTCCTGAGACCTTGTAACACTAACGAGACGACACCGGGGAGGGAAAATAGCTAATTGGGCCCAATTTGGACATTCACTTAGGGGTGTACTCACTTTTGTTGCCAGCAGTTTAGACATTAATAGCTATGTGTCAAGTTATTTTGAGGGGACAGCAAATTTACACTGTTAGTCTCCATGTACACGGGACGTTAGAAAAAACGTGCTGCAAGGCTAGTTCTGACGACGGGAAAAAGCAGCTGTTAAACGTGCTTTCAGTAGCTTTTTCAAAACATTGGCGTTATTGCACGTTTGGCCACGTTTGCTTTTAGCAGCGTTTTTTCTGCCTCCATTCAAAATCAATGGTTCCCTATGGGAGCCTATTGATTTTAATGGAAGTCGCACCGCAAGTCGGATCAGGATGATCAGACTTGCGGTGCGACGTGCGCTGTGAGAATCTTGAGGGGGAACTCCACGCAAAAAATGGGAAAAGAACTGTGTGGGAGCCCCCCCAAAATCCATACCAAACCCTTATCCGAGCATGCAGCCCAGCAGGCCAGGAAAGGGGAGGGGACGAACGAGCGGCCCCACCCCCCCTGAACCATACCAGGCCACATGACGTCATGACGTCATCTGTGACATAAGGGGGCGGGGCCTCTCTGTGACGTCACAATAGCTATATAACAAGCTGCAGAGACCGGAGACCGGTATAATCGCCGGAGACATCGCCGGAGGAGGACCGGAGGAAGAAGAAGACCAGAAGAGCGGACAGCAAAAGATTGGACAGCAGAAGAGCAGACAGCAAAAGACAAGATGACTGGAGAGGGAGAAGACCGGAGCGGAGAAGACTGGATGAAGATTTTTAATAAACTTTCCAAAACGTCTCCTGTCGTTATTTAACTACACTGCCTTTTATGGGGTGAATGGGTATTCACATAGAGAGGGGGTCCGGGATCTGGGGGGCCCCCTTGTTAAAGGGGGCTTCCAGATTCTGATGAGCCCCCTGCCCGCAGACCCCCACAACCACCGGCCAGAATTGTGGGGATGAGGCCCTTGTCCTCATCAACATGGGGGCAAGGTGCTTTGAGGTGGGGGGTGCAGAGCTCCCCCTGTCCCAAAAGCACCAACACCCCCCCATGTTGAGGGCATGTGGCCTGGTATGGTTCAGGGGGGGTGGGGGCCGCTCGCTCGTCCCCTCCCCTTTCCTGGCCTGCATGCTTGAATAAGGGTTTGGTATGGATTTTGGGGGGGACCCCACGCCGTTTTTTCGGCGTGGGGCTACCCTCAAATTCCATACCGGACCCGAAGGGCCTGGTTTGGAACCTGGGGGGGACCCCCACACAGTTTTTTTTCCCATTTTTTGCGTAGAGTTCCCCCTCAAGATTCTCACAGCGGACGTCGCACCGCAAGTCGGATCATCCTGATCCGACTTGCGGTGCGACTTCCATTCAAATCAATAGGCTCCCATTAGGGAACCATTGATTTTGAATGGAAGCAAAAAAACGTAGAACGTGGCTGAACGTATGTTCATCACGTTCGGTCACGTTTGGTCGCATTCGGCCGCGTTTCTGCGTTTCAAACGCCGGGAAACACATGTTCAAACGCAAATAATTGCGTTCCAAAAAACGTCCCTGAACTCAACTGCCTGCAAATGACTGTAAACGACCCTGTGTACATGGACAGATAAGATAAAATTTAGATGGGTTCAGGGGCTTCTAAAAAAAAAAAAAAAAACGCCCAAATGCTCCTAAACGGCCGTTTACATGGAGCCTTATACAAGCTGTACACTCACTACTTTATATTATAGCAAAGTGTCATTTCTTCAGTGTTGTCACATGAAAAGAGATAATAAAATAAATATTTACAAAAAAGTGAGGGGTGGACTCACTTTTGAACAGATACTACACAAATTTTTTTTTTTTTTTTTTTTGATACAAGAGACTTATTTTTTATACTGTTTTTAGATCTACATTGAAAGTCCTACTTTTTTTTTTAATTTTTGCTAACTTTTTTGCGATGATGATATGATTAAAGAGGTTCTAAAGCCTACATTTTTTATTTTTTTTAACCTTAATGCAATCTTAGCATTAGGATAAAAGAAAGTTTTAGGTAAAAGTACCATCCCCCACCCCCCTTTTTATTTACCTCACTCAATCCAGCATTGTGCCCATCTGTAGCAGCTCTCTCCTCTCACTTTCCGGTCTCACAGGCTTTGATGAGGCAGCAGGAGCCATTGGCTCCCACTGCTATTAGTCAAATCCTGTGACAAGGGAGCAGGGGGCAGGGCTGAGCAGCACTGTCTGCGTTCATGGACATAGGCAGCGCGACTCGGGATTGAGTATGCAGGTCTGCCACGATAGGAAACAGATTGCTATGGTGGCACACCAAGAAGAGAAGCCAGGAGAACCAGCAGGGAGCCTGAGAAGAAAAGGATCAGGGCCTTTTAGTGCAATTCTACTGCACAAAGCAGGTAGGTATAAACATGTTTAAAAAAAAAAAAAAAGACAAAAAAAAACAAAAAAAAAAAACACAACTCTAAGTTTATAGTCACATTAAACAAGGTTTTTTCTCTCAGGATCCATACATCTTTGTTCTAAAGTCTGTAGTAACAACCACTACCAGCGATACCATGACCTTGATAAACGAGAACCCTCAGAGACAATACTCTGATCTCACCCCTAATGGGAAGACAACACCGCTCCCGATAAATAATTCAAGTCAGTCAGTAAACAGAGGATTCCAAAGCATTTCATGGTGTTCACATTTCATAGACATTTCTCAGAACATTGTTATTTATACTAACCAAAATTAACCTAAAGCGCAAATATGCTTACACATTAGTTTGAAGCTAAAAGTCTTGTTGGGGTGGCTAAAGAGTTCTAAAAAAAAAAAAAAAATAAGACTAACAATGTATACCTTCCCTTTTACCCTAGTTGTTCAAACAATGAGAGGAAGATGCAGGGGACTGTGCTGTGAAAAATATGCACACAGCTAACAACATAAAGGATACTGTATAGGCATCAGGATTTACATCTTTATGCCAGCACCTTAATCCAGGAAGATGCGGACAATGTATGATTCTTAACAACAATGTCTTGTGAGGAGAGTGAAAAAAAACTCAACATGAAGAAATAGATCTCATGCTAGGCCTGCTTTATACTGGAATAAATTGTACAACATTTTATTAAACTTCTTGCTGCACAAACTATGGGAGGGAATAAAGTGGGCAGTTCTACTGATGTGTCTTGCTTCTAATTCTTGCCTTTATCAGCCAAACTATGTGGCCATCTTGTTGGAGAATGTTTATTGGGACATGTATTGAGCTACAGCCCTGTTTTTCCCTTTAACCAAGCTGCGTATAAAAAAAAAAAAAAAAAAAAAAATTGATTTTTGTAAGAACTTACCGTAAAATCCTTTTCTATGAGGTTCGACAGGCGCAGCTCCATCTTCTTTAGACCAATGGGTTATGCTCCTCCAATCAGGAATAGGCACTAGGCAGGAAAAAAGTTTAACCACGCCTATGGGGCTATTCCTGCAGGCACAACCCCACACACTCTTCTATCAGCAATCGGTTTAGTTGCAAGCAGTGTTTAGAATACAAAAAAGCCCCATTCACTCAGCACGCGGCTGCTGTGTCTGTCGAACCTCAGAGAAAAGGATTTTACGGTAAGTTCTTACAAAAATCCAATTTTCTCCATCGTTCATTGAGAGACGCAGCGCCATCTTCTTTAGACCAATGGGATGTCCCAAAGCAGTATAATCATGAGGGGTAAGAAGACAACGCAAGATGTAACTCCCCAAAGGCTAAACCTAGCCTATCAGGTAACATTGAGCTCAACCAGGAACAACTGGATCTCACCTTGAAAAAACATACACCCCGAAAGAGAAACAAAAAAAAGATTATTTTTAAACAGCAGCCTGCAAAACCTTGCGGCCAAAGGAAGCATCCGAAGATGCCAGCACATCTACTTCGTAGAACTTTGTGAACATATGCACAGACGACCAAGTTGCCGCCTTGCAAACTTGCAGCACAGACGCCTGATGGCAAAAAGCCCAAGAGGCACTCTGCGCTCTAGTAGAATGCACCTGCACTGGGAAAGGAGGAACCTGACCCTTCAGTGAATAAGCCTGAACTACCGTCTGCCTGATCCATCTGAATATGGTCGCAGCAGACGCAGTCAATCCTTAAAGGTCCTTCAGTAAGAACGAAAAGAGCGTCTGATCTTCTAAAGGACTCAGTGGCCTCCGGGTAAACCCTGATCACCCGCACCACAGCCAAAGAATGCAATGCCATTTCCTTGTAATGTTTGGGCTTAGGACAAAGTGAAGGCAGCACAAGGTCTTCATTCAAATAAAAATCAGAAACCACCTTAGGAAAAAATTACTGATTAGGTCAGAATACCCCTTTATCTCTGTGGACCACCAGATGAGGTGAGCGGCACGACGCCGCCATTTCAGATACTCTGCGGGCAGAAGTAATAGCCACCAAAAAGGCAACCTTCTGAGACAAGGCAAGCAGAGGAATCTCCCCAATGTTCTCAAAGGGAGGTTTTTGAAGAACAGATAATACCAAATTCAGATCCCACGGAGTTGGCAGGGATCGCTTCAGTGGGAGCCATATGCGAACCCCCTTAATAAAAGTGCGAATCAGGGCATGCGTAGCTAAAGGGCATAGGAAAAACACAGCCAGAGCTGACACTTTGCCTTTGATAGTGACCAAAGCCAACCACTAGTCAACACCTTTTTGAAGAAAAGTGAAAACCCCAGCCACAGAGACCAAGCGAGGGTGCACCTTCAATGATTTACACCATGAAATGTACGATTTTCACGTACGATGAAACATCTTCCTGGAAGTAGACTTCCTGGCCTTCAGAAGTGTAGGAATCACTGAATCAGAAAGACCTCTATCCTTCAATACATGGCTTTCAACAGCCACACCGTTAAAGCCTGGGACTATAAAGCAGGATGGAAGATCGGTCCTAGAGAATGCAGATCTTCCCTGAGAGTTAGTCTCTAGGGAGCATCGGCGACCAACGTTATCAGGTCTGCGTACCAAGACCAGAGAGGCCAGTCTAGGGCCACCAGAATGATTGGAAACTCTTCCACTTCAATCCTGCGAAGAAGCCTCAGCAAAAGTTTTAGCGGAGGGAGTGCATAAATCAGCCGATACGGACTCCACAGAGCCACCAGCGCATCTGTGGCGTCAGCCAGCGGATCCTGAGACCTGGCTACGTACCTCTGAACCTTCTTGTTGAGGTGCGAAGCAAACAGGTCAACGTACAGTATACCCCCTGGGACTGCCCATGGGCATAGCCAGACTTTTTTTCTCCCCAATGTCCTACTTCTGTAGGGGGCAGTATAACCCAACGGTTATGGAGATCAGAAGCTGTGTCTGTCAATGAACGAAAGAAAAATAAAAAAACACAGAGGTGATAAAATATCACCAAATGAAAGCTCTATCTGTTGGGAAAACAAGGACACTACATGTATTTGGGTACAGTGTCACACTACCGTGCGATTCTCAGGTAAAGGAACGCAGTGCCGTATTACAAAAAATGGCCTGGTCATAAAGGGGGTATATCTTCCGGAGTTGAAGTGGTTAAGAAAAGAGACGTTCTCAGACACCACTGTGCCTGAAACATTTAAGTGGTTGTAAAGTCATTAGGTTTTTTATCTTAAGGCATTCTATGCTTTAAGATAAAAAAGCCTTCTGTGAGCAGCAGCCCCCCTTAATACTTACCTGAGCCCCCTCTCTAACCAGCAATGTCACCGAGTGCCTCAGCCGTCTGGGACTCTCTATCCAGATTGGCTGAGACACAGCAGCGGCGCCATTAGCTCCCACTGCTGTCAAACTAAGTTAGCCAATCAGGAGAGAGAGAGGGGGCGGGGTCAAATGGATACACAGAGCTGCACAGCTCAGCTCGGGTGCCCCCCTAGCAAGCTGCTTGCTGTGGGGGCACTCAACAGGGAGGGAGGTGTCACAAGCTCCAGCCAGGGACCCGAGAAGAGGAGGATCAGGGCTGCTCTGTGCAAAACCACTGCAGAGGAAAGAAGTAGGTTTGTTACTTTAATGAAACAAAAAAAACTACTTTACAATCACTTTAAAGTCTTTTACTGTAATATAAGGTTAAAAATAAAGGCTTCAAGCTTATCTTTCTTGATCTGGTACAGTTATGAGCATTTACTAACCTTAATCTTGCAGTCCATGGAAGAAGACAGCAATAAGTGTCCAGAGAAAGGAAATAACCTCACGGCACTGACTCCCTTGAAGGAAGAAAGGTAGAGAGGTGGATTTTTGAGTGGGTAATACAAAAGAAAAGCTTAAATAACTGGCTATATATAAAGTTGTTAAATTAAATTATATAGGGTAAAGAGAACTTTCCTGACCAGGTAAATGCACATAGTGCAGGTGTGGTGCTTTTATTAAGTCACACAACTCCTTGGTGAACCCTAATGTTACTACATGGAGATAATGGGTTATTACTTACAATACACTTTACACAGAGTTTGCCATACACCAATCTAAAATCTTCTAAACCACAGATTTATTGCAATTTCTTTTCACCAGGGACAAGCTACATACAGACAGGGCCGGCGCTCCCGCTAGGCGAGCTAGGCGACCGCCTAGGGCGCACTGCTGCCTAGGGGTGCAGTCACGGGTGCTGTCCTCCCTCCCGCCCCCACCACGGATGCTGGGACCCTAGCGCTGCGCCCCCCCCCCCTCTCATGGATGCTGGCCATGGTCCACCACGCGCTGCGCTCCCCCCCCCAATGGATGCTGGCCCCTTAGCACTGCGCCCCCCCCCCATGGATGCTTGCAACCTCGCGCTTCCGTTCCTCTCTCAGCGCCGGGGTTGGGGAGCTCCGCCCACCGCCACTTCCGGGTTTCTTCACATGGATGGAGCCGTGGGCGGCAAGGAGGGAAGTGCTGGCTGCGAGATCTGGCTTCCCCCAGAGGAGACCAGAGAACCGGAAGCTGAGCCGTGAGGAGGCGGCGGTGCTGTGGCTGCTGGTGGGGAAGGCAAGTGCATGGAGACCTTTGTGCTGCTGTGCCTAATATGTTACCTGACACCCTGGCCCTGCTACCCCCCCACCTGACACCCTGCTACCCCCCCCCCCCCTGACACCCTGCTACCCCCTCACCTGATTCACTGCCCCCCCCACCTGACACCCTACTACCCCCCTCACCTTATTCACTGCCCCCCCACCTGACACCCTGCTACCCCCCTCACCTGACACATTGTTCCCCCACCTGAACCACTGCTACCCCCCTCACCTGACACCTCCCACCTGCCACCCTGCTACCCCCCTCACCTGATTCACTGTCCCCCCCCCCCCACCTGACACCCTGCTACCCCCCTCACCTGACACCCTGCTACCCCCCCTCACCTGACACACTGTCCCCCCACCTGAATCGCTGCTACCCCCCTCACCTGATTCACTGTCCCCCCCACCTGACACCCTGCTACCCCCCTCACCTGATTCACTGCCCCCCACCTGACACCCTGCTATCCCCCTCACCTGACACACTGCCCCCCCACCTGAATCACTGCTACCCCCCTCACCTGATTCACTGCCCCCCCCCCCCAACCTGACACCCTGCTACCCCCCTCACCTGATTTACTGCCCCCCCCCCCCCTGACACCCTGCTACTCCCTCACCTTATTCACTGCCCCCCCCCACCTGACACCCTGCTACCCCCTTCACCTGATTCACTGCCCCCCCCACCTGACACCCTGCTACCCCCCTCACCTGATACCCTGCTACCCCCTCACCTGACACATTGTTCCCCCACCTGAACCACTGCTACCCCCCTCACCTGACACACTGCCACCTCCCACCTGACACCCTGCTACGCCCCTCACCTGATTCACTGTCTACCCCCCCCCACCTGACACCCTGCTACCCCCCTCACCTGACACCCTGCTACCCCCCTCACCTGACACCCTGCTACCCCCCTTTACCTGACACACTGTCCCCCCATCTGAATCACTGCTACCCCCCTCACCTGATTCACTGTCCCCCCACCTGACACCCTGCTACTCCCCTCACCTGACACACTGTCCCCCCACCTGAATCACTGCCCCCCCCACCTGACACCCTGCTACCCCCCCTCACCTGACTCACTGTCCCCCCCACCTGACACCCTGCTACCCCCCTCACCTGACACACTGCTCCCCCAACCTGAAACACTGCTACCCCCCTCACCTGACACCCTGCTACACCCCTCACCTGATTCACTGTCTACCCCCCCCCCCACCTGACACCCTGTCCCACCTGCAAGGTTCGTACACATTTTTATCAATAAAATTCCATGACTTTTCAATTACTTCCAAGTAAATATTCATGACCTAATGTTTCACGAAATGTCTATGTAACTATTGTAATTAAACCAATATTATAAACTATATTCAAATAAACTGGAGAAAGAAAAAGATTTGATGGGTGCTCCTGCTTGGGGATAAAGCTTCAGTTCAGGCAGTCATGATGGATAAGGTGCAACCCCGACTGGTATGGATGGCACAGATGCACAAATGCGGCGCTTACATCGAGGGCAGCTCTTTGTTAGGCCGAAGCAACAGTCCCACGAACAGGCAGAAAAGAGAGAAAGGCGCCACTCAGTGTAGCAGATGTAAATAATTGTATTGACAAATATAAAAAAAAAAAAAAAAAAAAAAAAAAAACTTACATGGAGGCAAGCGTCTATCTTCATAGCTCAGCATCCTTCCGGGTCCGCGGTGTTTCTGTCCCCAAGGCTGGCCAGCAGCCGGGAAATGACACTAGGGGAGAACCAATCAGGGGACTCAGTCAGATCGAGGCAGCGGTGAAGCGCATACCTCACTGGAGGGGCGCACGAATGTGATGACTCGGGGGGGGGGGGGGGCAGTAACCAGTTTCGGAGCATGCCTGAACCGCATGCAAGTTTTTAATATGTGTCAATAAAATTATTTACATCTGCTACACTGAGTGGCGCCTTTCTCTTTTTCTGCATATTCGAATATACAGTGATTGTGAAACAAATTTCCATGACTCTTCCAAAACTGTGTGGGTTAAATTATTTTCCAAAACTTTTCCAGGCCTGGAAATTGCCATTTTAAAATTTCATGACTTTTCCAGGTTTAAGACCGTATGAACCCTGATAATGTCAGCACCCAACCTCTCTAGCTTGCCCAATCAGGGAATGCTTTGCCTTCACTGAGAGAATGCAAAGCGATCTCCCCATGGCACCAGTGCCAAGCAGACAACCCCCTATGTTGACAATGAAACAGGGCAGTCGCTCAGCATGGGACCCCGGAATCTAGTGGATATCATTGTAGTAGCAGTGTCTACTACAGTGATTTCCAGCTTCTAGACGTTTCACACAGGTATAGTTAATGCAAAGTTACACTGACCCAAGCTGGAAAAATGGAACTAGTTAAAAATATCCATATGTGGATTTTTTCTTTATTACAAGAGAATGTAGTGATTGCTGAGAGTCCCACATATAACAATTAATGATGGGGGTGTCTGGGGTGGTGCTTGGCTTTATGACAGAGCAGAAGTTAAAGGTTAATTATAGTATCTACAAGAACAACAAAGAAAACACCAATATCTATATTTTCTACATTTAGGCCTGGTTCACACAGATGTTTCAGATGTAACCTAGGACTCACTTTATTGCATAACAACTGAAAGAATGTTGCTTTCAATGTTGCCTGTTCACATCAATACATTGCACCTGCGATGGAACTTTAGGGAAGGGTCCTGTGCTACTTTGGTGCGATGCAGTGCAGTTTTTATGGTCAATAGACTTCATTGGAAAAGCATCAAAATTGTATCTACATGCAATTTTGATCGGAATGGTCTGATCCAAGGGCTGTTAAACAGTTGCTGGCTCCTTAGCAACCAATAACTCATCTCTGCTGGATGCCAGCAGGCATGAGAGACAGTAGTAAAACACGCATTAAAAAATGAACAAAATTGCAAAAGTTGCACAACAAAATCGTGCTGAAAATCAGATAAAAAAAAAAAAAATCACACTGCCCTAGTGTGAGCCTAGCCTTGGTGATTTAGGACAACATATTTTACCTAGTAACTGTTGTGGAGTGACTGTGGATTTTAAGAAAGATATTAAGAAGGATATTGTTAAAGCCAATCTATATGCTCTACCTTTGTATGTCCAGACCAGACATGAATCTGTTTCTTGGGTAGGTAACATTTTTCTGGAGCTTCTGTGGAGCGTAGATTAACATCCACATCTTGAGGAACGTGAAGATACGATCTGCCCTGGTAGTCATACATTTCTTTAACTAAACAAAGAAAAAAGTGACAAGAATGGTCAGGTAAGGTTATCACAAAAAAGGCAAGTACTGTATTAAAAAAAAAAGCTTCAGAGTTCACTAGCTAAGACCGTCTTTTTTGATGGTAGTGGCTGTTTGTATTTAAAGGTATTGATTAAAATAATCAGCATGCAACAGGTGGTACACAAAAGATACAAACCATGCAATATGGTCTTCTCATCAGCAGGTTTCTCGTCTTCTTGTTTGCCTCTCTTCTGTCTTTTTGCAGTTATCTCATCCAGCTCCTTCTGTTCATCCTATAAATCAGAAAAACAAAGCTGAACTTCAAGCAATCTGAGCAAATGCTACACTTGTAATGGAAGTGCTATATGCATAAATGTTACCTCCGAAGGCTTGGCAACATCTTTTTCATCAACATATTTTGCCCATGGACCGAGGAAGCCATCTATATTAGAAGCATCGCTACCTTTTACTTTCCTCCTCTTTTCAAGTTTTTTCTGACCAGATTCAAAAACGGTTAACCCTAAGCAAAGGAAAAACACAAAGACCTATAAAAAGGTTGTATTTTATATGAAAAAATCGTTCTACAATATATTTTTCTATAACCTGTCTTTTTAAAGTCAATTACAAGGGGCGCTTAAGCTTCAGCCAGGGCTTTCAAGCCGTGAAGCAGTTGGTTTAACCCAGGGGTGGGCAACCTTAGAGAGATGGAGATCTACTTAATCTCCCCCCCCTCCTTCCCATAAAGCAGTGACCTCTGCCCCCCCCCCCTTCCCTCTCATAGCAGTGTTCCATAGCATGCTTCCTCTGCACACTACGGAGAGCGGGAGGCAGCCCAGTTCTGGACAGAATGCAGAAGCGGGAGATGGCAGAGTGACTTTTCATATTAACAAGCTGGTGATTGGTTTCTCAGGACCCAGCAACCAATCACCTGGAAAGCGATGTGTTTTACGCCACTTCTGAATCGGTCTCTCTGTGTCCCTGGCCAGCACTGCATTACATCCAGTGGAGCACAGGGGACACATCCAGGGTCTTTTAGAAGTCTCATTAACCACTTGCCAATTGGGCCATTTCTGACACTTCTCTCCTATGCATAAAAATATATATATTATAGTGTTTTGTTTTTTTAAATTGTGTATTTAAAAAAAAAAAAAAAAAGTGGAAAACCGCTGCGCAAATACAGTGTGACCATTTTCTAGCAAAAAAAGAGATATATATTATATATATATATATATATAACCTAATTTGCTTGTAAAATATGAAAGATCATGTTATGCTAAGTAAATAGATACCAAACAGGTCATGCTTTAAAATTGTGCACCCTGAAATGGTGGCAAACTACCATACTTAATTTCCATAGGCAACGCTTCAAAAATTTCAACAGGTTAGAGTTGCAGAGGAGATCTAGTGCTAGAATTATTGCTCTCACTATGACGTTCGTGGCGATACCTCACGTGATGTTTGAACATAGTTTTTTTTATATGTGAGCGTTACCTATGTATGCGTTTACCACTGCGCAGAAGCACTGGGAGCATTTAAAAAAAAAAAAATTGTATTATTTATTTTATTGCATTTTTTTAATTTTTACACTTTCCCTTTAAAAAGTTTTTGGTTATCACTTTTATTCCTATAACAAGGAATGTAAACATCCCTCTTGGTAGTGATAAGCAGTAACAGGTCCTCTAGAACTGAGTAGAGTTAAGTAAGCATTTTAGTCATTTGCACAAACTACAGATTAATTGCTACATTTTGTAGGATATTCGATAGTTCTGTATATTTTGTTTGAGCAAAAATATGTGATAATGTTATAAAGCAACATGTAGGGAAGCAACAGAATGACCTATTGCACAACACAACTGAGCTGTTGACAATATCCCAGGTTTGTCAACGGGAAGGAATTCAACTATATTATGGGAAAGTACCAGTCAAACTGCACCTTCATAAAATCAATTACATTATTGTGTATGCCAACTCCATACCCTGTATCAGGAGAGAAAACCAATGGTGACCCCTCCCACTCTACCCCATATGACCACCACCAAATTTTAGTAATAGGGAGCAAAATGTACATTTACTTGTAGATCATAGGTGCCTAAATCTACATACTAAAAATCACCAAACAAACTTAATTTCTATTTCTTCATATGAAATGTATTGAAATGTGAAGCAGCCAAGCTTTCCAAACTAAACTGGTTCCTAGAGAGATCAAGTTTTGAAAAATTAAAAGTTAAAATTTGACATTGCCAAAACCTTCTGATAAGACTCACCCCCAACACAAAGACGTTATCAAGTTAGAACATTCATACATAAAGAAATAAATTACAAAAGAGTGGGTGCTAGAACCAAAGATTAGGTTAAAAAAAAAAAAAAAAAAGTCAAACACACACAATACTATACACTGTAAAAATAATAGGCAGCACTCCAAGACACACTATAGACAGTAGCAGGCATACGGACACTTGAAATCAGGTAAAGGTGGGGATCAAATCGTTTTGGGGGTAAAGTCCCCTTTCTAAAGTGAGCATCTTTGCCAATTGTTGTACCTTTCACCCGATTTATTCCTTTGTCTGCTTCTAATCCAGATAGAGAAACTGTGAGATCTTGTGCAAGTACTACAATCACCTCCACCTAATTGTGAGTATCCCCATGCCAGTCCTTTCTGGTTTCAATCCATGTGGATTGATGGTTAATTGCTGTAATTTTTTTGCATGGATCTCCTCCCTGTTCTAATGACGATGTAAATGATGCTTGCAGGCGAGAACCTGCTTCTGTCTAGAATAGATAGAGGAACTGTTGGAAAATCTTGCGCATGTACTACAAATTTATTAGGTCTTTAAAAGATTGTCTCCTTTCATAAACCCAGTACATGAAATCTTAAATACTAGCTGTTTAGAGTGCTGAGTATTATTGATTTGAAAGACTTTAGCAAGTCACATTAGCAATTGAGGCTGTACTGGGACAGGACACAATAAGAGAAAATGCAGATATTGACTGGACTATGCAAACTTAAATATAAACTTACCTTGGTTCTTCTCAGCCTCATCCACAGAACCAATGTATTTGGTGGCTACATCCTGAACATCCAAAGATGGATCCAGGGCATAACCTAAAAAAGTAAAAACTAGTCAGTCTCAGTGCTACAGGTGTGGTGATTCAATAAAATCCTGACAGCAGCAATAATTCCCACAGCTAAATGCTTTCTTGCCAGCTCTGTGGGACTGGGCCACTGCACTCTGTGTGACGTTCAGCTCTCCAGTGTACTGCTGCCACTGTTCGGCTTCTACTACCTTGGGGCAGATACGTTCAATCTAGAACAGACACGGAATTATGCCATGTTCTTTGCTTGCTGAGCAGCCTCATGGCATGGCAGGTAGGAGACTTGGGGATTCAACTAAGCCTTAAGAGTATAGCTGGTCGTACACCTAGGATTCTCTAACCTGTGTGTCTATTTTCTTTTTAAATTGACCCACAATGTGCCTCAAGGCTTTAAAAAACCCATCTGAACCATTTCCAACAATGCAGCAGAGCACAACCCAGAGTATTTACATCTGTGCCTCGTGGTGCGCTATAGTGTGGATGTGTTTAGGTCTGCTGAAAAAGCAGTGCGCTTTGTAAACATTAAAGCGTAACTCCACTTTTGTTGAGAAAAAAAAAAACATTCCCCTCTGGGTGATCTATGTACATTGCAAGGATTTTAAACTTTTTTGCAGATTCCTACCTTTTGTTTTTCTGAAGAAATTGTTTATTCATCCGTGCTGAGTGGGTCTAATGGGAGTGGGTTCATAATTATCTGTCAGCTGTGGCAGCTGCAGAGCTCTAATGAGGAAAGCAGCTGGGCCTACATCCCTTTAGAAATGTCCCTACTGGGAGTTTCTCACCAAAAATGACATTTTTGTTGCAGGGGATGCCAGAAATCTGACTTGTATCTTAGGCAGACTTCTGGGAAAATTGGTGAGCCAATCACACAAGCAAGGAACTGATGTTTCTGGGGTGTGGTCAGTACACATTCTGTGTACAGAACAGCTCCAGGTAGCCATATTGCATTACAATTTCATAAAATACAGCAGCTGCAGATTGAAATGGAAAGGTAATTTTTAACAACATTCAATTACAATAAGATTTGTGTCACAATTGTATACGTTGTATATTGTTTTTTCTTCATTTACTATTAAAGGGTAAAGTGGAGTTACCCTTTAAAATTACAGGCCATGTTATATCAGCAACTTTGAAGGGGGCATTTGTAGCAGCTACAAATGTTCTTATTTGCTCTGCAAATTAACAGGAGTTTCTGCTGTAGTTACAAATAGCCGGCATGCCATGATCGTTGGCAGTTACATCAGATAACTTGAATAGCTGCTGAAACTCGCATCTTCAAAAAGGCAGTGAAAACTTAACGTACAACTAAAAGGCAGTCTATCAATTTTTAGTGAATCCTTAAAGCTCATGAAAATGACACAATTAAAAATATTAAAATGATGATGACTTCAGCATACGCATGTAATTACTTGCTGTAACCTTCCCATCTGGGCCTGTGCTGTTGGATTCAGATAGTGATGCTGGGAGGAGCCTTGCAGAGCTAGCACATCATTGCCTTCCACAGGGAACTACAGTTCCCATGATTCAATCAGCAGTGGACAGTGGACACGGGCAGGGCATTTCCCTACTTGCATTTAGATGAAAAAGGCAGACATATTTTACATCCTACTTCGTTGTATCACATATTGATTTTTAGTTTTTGACCTTCGTTCTACTTAAATAATCTCAGCAATGGTGCTACAAAAATCACTGGAATCAAAGCGACACAGACTAAAAACTAAACTAAAACAGACTAAAATTCAATGTTTCCTAACAAGAACACTTCGAGAGATTTTGTTGTATTTTGCTGCTAAATATACACAGCCCGAAGGAAACTTTGGCAATGCTTAAGGGCCAGTTCACACCATATGCAGTCCAGTGCGTTATTAATCTTTATCAAAAATGCATTCAGTGTTTTCTATGCATTTCAATGGCCCTAGTTCACACCAGTGCAGTCTACATGCTGATGCTGTTTTCGGCATAGAACGCGGCAGACATGTCCTAAATAGAGATGGAGAAAAAAAAAAAAACACACTGGAACGCATTAAAAGCATGCATGTAGAAACTCATCCAGAACACAGAAATTGTGGCGTTTACCGACCCTGAAACAGGATATGGTAAAATATGCTAGCAATATAAAAAAAAACTGAAAGCAGAAGTTTGTGATTTTTTTTTTTTTTTATTACCCATGACA
Organism: Pelophylax lessonae; assembly: GCF_965119305.1. Classification (NCBI taxonomy): domain Eukaryota; kingdom Metazoa; phylum Chordata; class Amphibia; order Anura; family Ranidae; genus Pelophylax; species Pelophylax lessonae. The sequence continues at coordinate 397,401,529 of NC_138770.1, read as the reverse complement.
TCTAACAGAATACATTTTGGCCTTAATTTATGAAGAAATTTGATTTTATTGGATCGGTTTTATAACAAAGTAGAAAATAGTTTTTTTGTTGTTTAAAGTTTCTTTCGTTTAGATCACAAAAAAATAAAAAACCCAGTGTTGATTAAATACCACCAAAAGAAACCACCATTTGTGTAAAAAAAATGATCATTTTATTTGAGTGCAGTATTGCATGGCCACGCAATTTCCAGTTAAAGGAGCACAGTGCTGAATAGCAAAAAATACCCAAGTCACGAAGTCGGTAAAAACTTCTGGAGCCAAGGTGGTTAAAGGGATACAAAAAGATTTTTTTTAAACAAACAAATATGTAAGTCCCGGTTCACACTACCGCGACTTGTCAGGCGACTTGGTTGCCTGACAAGTTGCGGTCCATTCTGTGCTACAGGAACCGTTGTAATAGGAGCGACTCAAGTCGCTCCGACTTAGAAAAAGGTTCCTGTACTACTTTTGACACAAGTCGGAGCGACTTGCATTGACTTCCATTATGCGAAGTCCATGCAAGTCGCGGTGCACGGCGACTTCACAGGTCGCCCCCGAAGCCGGATTGCCATAGTGTGAACTGACACTTATACTTACCTGCTCTGTGCAATGGTTTTGCACAGTGCAGCCCCAATCCTCTTCTCGGGTCCCCTGCCAGCACTCCTAGTTCCTCCTGTTGGCTAAGTGCCCTCTTGCTATGGGGGCACTCGTGTGCTCGCTCCCGAGCCCTGACCCCACTCCCTCCTTACTGGATGTCTCCAATTTGTTTTTTTCCGGGCAAGGTTTTTAGCAAATTACCATCATTGTGTTGCTTATGTAATATACACAAGCTGCAAGGTTCTAATGGCTCCATTTTTTCTCCTTTTTGATTTGTAAAAAAGTACTATTTTTATAATTTGTGTTTGAGAGTTTTGATTGTCTGTTGTGCCTATAACAATCCTCTTGGACGATTGAAGGGCATTCTTGATTCTGCTTTTTGCAGGATTCACTTCTGACAAGTTTTCCTAACACCAGAGGTAAAAAGGTGACAGTGACGGTATCTCCAGCACACAGCCTGTGATTGACAGCCTCAGCTCTGTTCCTGTGTGAAGGGAGGTGTGCCCCTTCCCTCTAATCAGCTCTCCTCAGAGTAAAATTCAGCTCCCTGCTTTCTTAAAGCTTAGACATGCTGTATACATTTTTTACTTTGAACAGATGTAGAGAAGACTGCAGACAGGCACAACCTATGTAGGAGGATTTGTGTAATCTCTGGGTATAAACTGAGGCCATTCATCTCACTGGGTATATGTAAAAGTTTAAAGCCACTTTAAAAATGATACTTTCCCTACTTTTACTCCTCCACTGCTCTGTTTGGTCGTGGGGAGCAATGAATAACTCTTTAAAAAGCTGCACCTAGAGCTTACACAAGGCTGACTGTTTCCCCACCCTCATGTAACATAACTAAGCCAGGTACCCAGCAGTGTCAGAGGGAATCACGTACTTTCCTATACCAAGAACAGCAAGTCATTTCTTTGCTCCAGCAGTTGGACAGCGTGGAGGTGGAGTGAAGGAAAAGGAAAGGAGAATGTGTCCTGAGAAAAATGAGGCTTTAAATAGAGCTTTAACTTTCCTTGCATTGGTGAGGCACAGGATCAATTTAAAGGCATTATAAGCCTTCTTACTCGAACCTTGTGTTTTTGGCTTGCATAACATGTGCATTGATCATGTAGTTTCATTGTGGAATTTGTTGCCTTGTATGCACAGGCTATAGTAGTGTAAATCTTCACATTCCACTGTTAGCAGTTTCTGCTTGTGTTTAACCACTTCCCCAAATGGACATTTCTATACGTCCTTGGGGTTCAATGTGTATACCGGGATGTCTGCACCTACAGGCATCAACCCAGTATCATTTTTTGCAGCCAGCGATTTTGGCAGAAGTGATCCGAGTGGCTAATTAGCCACTCGATCACTTCTGCAGGTGGCGAAAGGGAGTGCCACTCCCCTCCCGCCTCTCCCAGGTTCTCCAGTCCCATTGCAGAGGCCAGGAGTGATGCGGCGATGGCTGCCTGGTACAGAGAGAGAGGAACTGATGTTGTTCCCCTCTTTCTGTAACCCTGGAACCTGGGAGTTACAAATATTCGTCACTTCTGGTTCTGCCCCCTTTGTTCACCTGACCTCCAGCGGCCAGAGGAGCAGCCAATCGGACCAATTGACTGCATGGGAGACGCCAGAGGAGAGATTTGGGGTCCAATAGACCCCAAATCTCTCCATAAAGTGGGACTTTCACAGCCCACACTGTACCTGAGGGATGTGGTTTACCCTTTGTGATCGCAATAAAGTTTTACAAAAAAGAAAAGAAAAAAAACGTGTTAAAAAAAAAAAAAAAAAAAAAGGAATAAAGCGCCCCCCCCTGCTTACGTGCAAATGCATACGTTACTCCCGCACGCATATGTAAATGGTATCTATTTACTCGGAGTAACATCATCTTTCACATTATACAAAAACAGTTTACAGTTTTTTTGTTTTTTAATTCATGAAAGTTTTTTTTTTTTGCAAACAAAATTGCATTTAAAAACCGCTGCACAAATACCATGTGACATAAAAAATTGCAACACACACCATTTTAATCTATAGGGTCTCTGCTAAAAAAAATAAATGTTTGGGGGTTCTAAGTAATTTTCAAGCAAAAAAACAAAAAGTAGATTTTTACATGTAGGAGTGAAGTGTCAGAATAGGCTTGGGAAGAAGGTGGGTAAAAGGCGAGGCTTAGCACTGGACAGGGTAAGGGTCCTTTCACATCATCTGCCTTGCCATGAGCTCAGTTCTCTGCTCAGCTGGGATCGATCCGCCAATCCCCGCTGAGCAGGCGCATAACAGCTCCGTCTCTGCACTGTGTGCGGAGAGGGAGGTGTCAGAGCCCCGCTGATCTCTATGGGGAATCGGATGAGAGCGGACCGTCTGTCTGCTCTCATCCGATCCCATGGACAGATGGAAAAAATGGATTTTTGTAAGATCTTACCGTAAAATCCTTTTCTCTTAAGCTCATTGACAGACGTAGTCTTCTTGATTCTCAAGAGCTGGGTTATGTTGTCTCCGCAGGAGTAGGACTAGGCAGAAAGACAAAACGTTCTGGCTCCACCTTAGGGGCAGTCCCTGAGGGTATATCCTCCCTCTCTCTGCTACAGGGAATCAGTTCTGTTCTAAAGCAGTAACAGAGAATTTAACCCAACCCAACTCAATGATAGAGGGGCGGGTACTACGTCTGTCAATGAGCTTAAGAGAAAAAGGATTTTACGGTAAGATCTTACAAAAATCCATTTTTCTCTATCGCTCATTGACAGACGTAGTCTTCTTGATTCTCAAGAGCTGGGACATCCAGAAGCAGTGCCACAAATGAGGGGTGGGATTGACAAAAATCAAAATCCAATCTAGAAGGCCCAACCGGTGCCAAACTAGAAGTTTTAAAGGCTCATTATAAACAAAGAATGAGACTCAAAAGAAAAATTTCCAACGGAAAAAAACCCTTGAGGCAGACCACTGGTCTCCTCAAATGGCGGCCTGCAAAACCTTGCGGCCAAACACGGCATCAGATGATGCCATTACATCAACTTTATAATGTTTTGTAAAGGTATGCACCGACGACCAGGTAGCCGCCTTGCACACCTGGACCACTGACGCCTGATGGCGAAAGGCCCATGACGCACTAAGCGCCCGAGTGGAGTGCGCCTTAACAGGGAACGGGGGCTCCCGATCCTTAATAGAATAAGCCTGTACTACCGTCTGTCTGATCCATCTGGAAATGGTCGCGGCAGATGCAGGCAACCCCTTTTTGGGTCCATCCGGGATCACAAAAAGTGAATCCGTCTTGCGAAACGAGTCTGTCGTTTTCAAGTATACCCTGATCGCCCGGACCACATCCAAGGAGTGTAAAGCAAACTCCCGAGGATGACTGGGCTTAGGACACAGGGAAGGTAACACAATTTCTTCATTCAGATGAAATTCTGAAACCACTTTTGGTAGGAAGGATGGATTCGGACGAAGAACCACCTTATCTCTATGAACCACCAGATATGGTGAACGACAAGATAATGCGGCCAGTTCTGACACCCTGCGTGCAGAAGTAATAGCCACCAAGAAGGCCACCTTCTGGGACAACGTAGGTAGAGGAATCTCCCTAATATCTTCAAAGGGAGGTTTCTGAAGAACCAACAACACTAAATTAAGATCCCAGGGTGGTAAAGGCGCGCGCACTGGCGGAGCCAGATGTCGCACCCCCTGGATGAAATTCCGCACCAAGGAATGAGTAGCCAAAGGCTTCTGAAAGAAGATAGCTAATGCTGAGACCTGACCCTTGATAGTACTCAAGGCCAGTTTCTGCTCAACCCCTTGTTGCAGAAAAGCTAATATTCGACTAATCGAATAAGACCGTGGACGGAACCCCAGAGGTTCACACCATGCAATGTAGGACTTCCATGTACGATGATAAATCTTTCTGGAAGTCGCTTTCCTTGCTTCAACTAGAGTAGGAATAACTGAAGCTGACAAACCTTTGTCCTTCAGCACCTGGGTCTCAATAGCCAGGCCGTTAAAGCCAGCGATCGTAAAGCAGGATGGAAGATCGGTCCCTGAGACAGTAGGTCCTCCCTGAGAGGAAGTCTCCACGGGACGTCCGCCACCAGTCTGACCACGTCGGCGTACCAAGCTCGACGAGGCCAGTCCGGAGCTACCAGAATTACTGGAATTCCTTCCTCCTCTATCCTGCGAAGAAGTCTTGGCAGTAACGCGAGAGGAGGGAAGGCATACATTAGCTGGTATTGCCCCCACGGGGCGATCAGTGCGTCTGCGGTCTCTGCTAGAGGATCGCGGGAGCGAGCCACGAATCTCTGAACTTTCCTGTTGAATCGTGATGCCAACAGATCCACATCCGGGGTGCCCCACCGTAGGCACAACTGGTGGAAAACGTCTGGATGGAGAGACCATTCCCCCTGATCCAGAGTCTGACGGCTGAGATAATCTGCCTGCCAATTTTCCACCCCCGGAATGAACACCGCAGAGATCGCTGGAACAAATCGTTACGCCCAGCGAAGAATGCAAGCCACTTCTTTGGCCGCTCGGGCACTCTAGGTGCCCCCCTGGTGATTGACATGAGCCACGGCCGTGGCATTGTCCGACTGGATCCGAACCGGGCTGCCCTGGAGCTGCTCGGTCCAGTGAATCAGACAAAGTCTGATCGCTCTCAGTTCCAATACATTTATCGGTAACCTGGATTCTTCCAGGGACCAAAGTCCCTGGACAGATAACTGACCGAGAATTCCTCCCCATCCGGATAGACTGGCATCCGTGGTCACTATCGTCCAATATATTGGCAGAAATGACTTTCCCTGGCTGAGCATCGGAGACCGAAGGCACCAGACCAGAGACTCTCTGGTCTGTTTGCTCAATCGGATCTGATTGTCCAGGGATTCCGGATTCCCGATTCCATCTGAGAAGAATCTCTTGCTGAAGAATTCGGGTATGGGACTGGGCAAATGGGACTGCTTCGAAGGAGGCCACCATCAACCCCAGAACCCTCATGCAAGTCCGAAGGGAAGACCAGCTGTTGGACAGTAACAACTGGACTGCTGATTGAATCTTTCGGAGTTTCCCTACCGGAAGGAAAACTCTTGTCCTGACTGTGTCTAGAATTAGACCCAGATATTCGAGCCTCTGGGTGGGAACCAGAAATGACTTTTGCTGGTTCACCAGCCACCCGAATTCCTGTAAAGAAATCATAGTAATTTCTATGTTTTGTAGCAAGGTCTGAGGAGACTCTGCATGAAGCAGAAGATCGTCTAGGTAACCAAGAATCGATATGCCTCTTTGGCGCAGAAGTGCCAACATTGGGGCCAACACCTTCGTGAAGACCCGCGGAGCCGTGGCGAGACCGAAAGGTAACGCCACAAACTGATAGTGGTTCTCTTCTACGGAAAAGCATAGAAACCGCTGATGTCCTGCGAAAATGGGAATGTGAAGATATGCGTCCTTGATGTCTATGGACGCTAGGACATCCCCTGGATGCAGGAAGGCTGCTACTGTGCGAATGGACTCCATTCTGAATCTTCTTATGTTGACAAAAGAATTGAGTGCCCTTAAGTCCAGAATTGGACGCGCTTTGCCCTCTTTCCTGGGTATTGTAAATAGGTTTGAATAAAACCCTTGAAACCGTTCTGTCCAAGGAACGTGGACTACCACTCCTTGTTGTAGTAAATCTGTGACTGCTCTCCGCAGATCTTCTAAACGATCCGGGGATAGACGAATATTGGAAGGGAAGAATCGCGCCGGTGGGAGAGATCGAAACTCGATCTTGTACCCTGACCTTATGACTTCGCAAACCCACTTGTCCGGAATTCTGGAAAGCCATGGATCCGGGAACCGGCGAAGACGTCCCCCCACCCCAGTTATGGGTGGGGGCGCACCTTCAGGCTTTGGACGGTTTATCTTCAGGTCTGGAGGGGGCGGGCTTTTGCTTGCCCGACCAACGACCCCTGACGCCTCCTGAAGGAGCTTTGGAGGACTTAATTTTTTCACCCGCGGGACGAAAAAACCTCGTGAGCAGAAAAAGAAGGCCCTCGTCTTTGACGAGTTCCTTTACCTTTAAAATTTTGCGGTAAAAAGGTGCTCTTTCCACCCGTGAGATCCTTAATGATCTCATCTAAGTTGGCTCCAAATAGACGCTCTCCTAAAAAGGGGATATTAGCCAATGCTTTTTTGGAACCTTGGTCAGCTAACCAACCTTTTAGCCACAGTGTACGCCTGAGAACCACTGCTGAGACTGATGCTCGCGCCAATAATGGAGTGGCGTCTAACGCCGCATCACACACAAACTGTAACCCCTGTATCATTTGTTCCAACAAATCTGATACCGCCTGAGGGACCTCTTCTAAGTCCCGGCGTAACCACTTGGTCCATTCAGTTACAGCCTGCGAAACCAGACCAATAGCTATTATAGGTCTGAAAGCTGATCCAATCAAGGAAAACATGGTGCGAGACATAGCTTCTATCTTGCGATCCACTGGATCTTTAAAAGACGGAGCGTCTTCTAGAGGAATAACCGTGGCTTTATTCAATCTAGCAATTGGTGAATCCACCACAAGTGGTTCTGTCCATTTCTTCAAACGGATAACGCCTGTTAATGCGTTTAGAAATAGTAAAAGTGCGTTTTGGCAGACGCCATTTTTCTTCGATTGGATTGCCAAAACATTTGGGCAATGGAAAAACCTTCGCCACTTTGATGCGTTTTTTAGTCCCAAAAGGGATTTCAGTTTCAGCTATTACCGATGGAATACCCTGTAATCTTAAGGTTTCTTGAACAGATACAATGAGTGCGTTTACCAACGCTTCCTCTCTGGCTATGGCTGATGCCGAAACATCCTCCTCGCTGTCTGAAGAGACAGTACCCGAGACACCAATCCCAGATGAAGTACCTGCAACTGCAGAAATAGGCTCAGAGTCTGAATCCGAGGTTTCAAATAATAAGGGGTTAGGCGGGGGTCGCTTTCTTGCGCCCTGTCCCTGACAAGCCACTTCCACCCGGGACACAAAAGTTTCCATAATAGCTGACAATGATTCAATAGTCAGTGGGGTGCTGGAGGATCCTGCAGACCCCTCGAGGGGATCCGGAGGAGATACACGAGTGGCAGGGTCCATGTTAATTCAGGACACCTTTGCCAGCAAAAACAAAAAAACTTTTTTTTTTTTTTTGTGTGTGTCTCCCCCTAGCGCAATAGCGCCCCTCAGAGTACCTGCTTCTCGATCCCCACAGAGAGAGAGAGGGACCCCCAAGGCTCACCAACCGATGCAGTGAAGTTTCCAACCAACTGCAGTCAGCGTCTGTCTTTTACAGACTGGAAGGAGCTGTTGCTTTTTCCCGGGTAGAAGGACGTGGCTCCGCCCCCTGTGTACGCCTTCCGGCGTTCCCAGCTCTCCACGAGGTAGCTGGGCTCATGAAACATGGCCGCCCCCATAGAAGAGACATAAGACTCCAAAAACATGGCGGCCGGCGTGACCTGAGGACATACATGCACTTGGTCTACGGCAAAATGGCGGCGGACCGCCGAAATCGTTTTCCCAGCACATCCACCTGCATCTCTGCTAAGTGGCGATATATGGATCTACAGGAGATACACTACGAATAAGGTAGGATTATACCTCCTATGTCTGCTGTAATGTTACAGTCTGCTGGGTAGAGTGTTAGCTCTCAAACCAAGTCCACTTCCCACAAACACATACTGTATTTACAAGGGGGACTTTTTAGTATCAGATATATACTGACCATGTATGGAGGGGCCCATAATTCATACTGCCTCATAACGAGGAAAGAAAAAAGGGAACGTTTACTCACCATACCAAACCGACAGGCCCCCTCTCTTCACAATACCCTCTCCACCGGGGTGGGGGGTTGTGGACCACTCCGGACGCCTCGACTCTCTGGTTCCTGGCGTCCAAGCGAGACTTTTAACTCGCAAGGTCAGTCCCTCCACTGGGACTCCGTCGCGGCCGACCCAGCGCGGAGCTCTGGTCTGCACGCGCTCGTAGGCAGAAACCGGGGTGACCACTGGATCTCAACATCCAGCCCGTCGCCCGGCCCCGCATACTTACTTGAATGTGTCGCGGCCGACCAAGCGCAATGCAATGGTCTGCGCGCGCTCGTAGGCCGGCTGGGGTGACCACAAGTGTCGCCCAGTCCGGCGTTTTTGCTTGAAGATCTCACAGGAAAAACACTGGAGAAAAACTACCTAAAAAATGTCTTTTTCTAAAGAAAAAAGTCTTGCAAGGACCAAAAGATCCCAGCAAGGAACTTAGGTCCTTACTCCTGACTAGACAGAAAAAAACTGATTCCCTGTAGCAGAGAGAGGGAGGATATACCCTCAGGGACTGCCCCTAAGGTGGAGCCAGAACGTTTTGTCTTTCTGCCTAGTCCTACTCCTGCGGAGACAACATAACCCAGCTCTTGAGAATCAAGAAGACTACGTCTGTCAATGAGCGATAGAGAAACAGGGTTTCCATCCATCCGGATTTCACGGACAGGATCTGATGCGGATGGCAGCGGGTGTCAGCGGACATGTCTCCACTGACATCCGCTGCCCCATAGGGATGCATGGAGGATCCGATCAGATCCGCCTAAAAAACTGAAAGGCAGATCGGATCGTTCGTGTGAAAGGAGCCTAATGCATGACCTGTCTGTACTTTAGGAACGGACACTTCCTGTTTAAAAATAAATAAAAAAATTAAAAAAAAAAAAAAAAAAAAAAAAAAAAAACTTATCCCACAATTGTTGGGTCTCTCAGCCTAGCACTGTGGCAGGTGAAACCTAAATACCAATTACAGACAACAGACACAAGCAGGCAGAGCAATTAACAGATATCTCACCCTGCAGTCTTTTAGATCCTATCTGCTCTGATCCTTCATCTCCTGATAGTACAGAGCTTTGGGGGCACTCGCTAAGGAAGGGTTTTTTTTTTTTTTGGTGGAGGGGGGGGGTTGCTTGTGATCAGCACAGGGCCAATCAGCACTGTCCAAACAGAGGGTCAGGAGTCATGCAGCCTCATAGGACAGTCAGAGGAGAATGAAAACTCCACTTAAAAAGATACAAGTCACAAGACTGTTATATACTGCTGATGAGAAAAGATATTTAGCAGTTTATATTTACTAAAATAATTGCATTTCCATGTTGTGTGTACTGTGAGAGACCAGATATAGTGAATGCAGAGTCCTGGGTTTAGTAACACTAAGCAAAAAAAAAAAAAAAAAAGGTATGAGGACATTTAACAGATCAGGTATGAGTGTCATATAGCTTGCACACAGGTATTGAAAACTCTTGTAGTTCCATTTGCTATCCGATCTTGCATCATAGCCATTTAACCACATTAAGACCACCCGCCGCAGATTTACTGTGACAGGCAGCCTCTCCTGTACGAACTGACATAGCCCTAACGCCAGCTCGCTCCCCACTAGGCAGCGGGGATGTCGATGCACGGGTCCAGTGGCCGTGACTGCTGCCAGGCACCGGCAATTGCTCCCCGCTGAGAGCGAAGGATGGTCAGCTGTTGTAAACACAGCCGACCGTTCTCTCTGAAAGGACCACAGAGCGCCTGTGATCCTTCTATATAGGATCATAGGTCTTTATGGTCATTTCACAAGCCCATCCCCCCACACAGTTAGTAAACACTCCCCTAGGCTCACACTCAACCCTTTGATCACCCCTAGGTTAACCCCTTCCCTACCAATGTCATTACAGTAACCGTGCATATTGTTAGCACTGATTACTGCAGTAATGTCAACAGTCCCCCAAAAATGTCAGTTAGGGGTCCAAACTATCCACCGCAATGTCGCAGTCCCGAAAAAAAAAAAAAAAAAAAGATATATTCTATAATATATATATATATATATATATATATATATATATATATATATATATATATATATATATATATATATATATATATATATATATATATATATATAATTTTTTTTTTTGTCATTTTAAAAATGACAAATCTTTCCAGTTTGTAGACACGATAAACTGTTGCGCAAACCAATCAAAATACACTCATTGGGATTTTTTTTAGCAAAAATTTGTAGCAGATTACAAATTGGCCTAAAAAGATGAAAAATTTTGATTTTAATATATATATAATTTTTTTTTTTTTTGGAAATGTTATATAGCAGAATGTGAAAATTATTTATTTATTTATTTTTTTTTTTTAAAGAAATGTCGCTCTTTTTTTGTTTAGAACACAAAAATATAAATCAATCAATCAATCGCACAGGTGATCAAATACCACCAAAAGAAAGTTTTCTGTGGGAAAAAAGGACATCAATTTTATTTTGGTACAACATCGCAATTTTCCGTTAAATCAACACAGTGCTAAATCGCAAAAAATTGTCTGGTCATTAAGGGGGCAAATCCTTTCCGGTCCAGAACTGGTTAAGAAAAACATTAGCTGCTGTATTCATTTATAATTCAGAGCAGAGCAAGATGCAGAGACAACTCAAAATATAGCGTTTTCCAGCACTCAGCCTCATCAGGCAGTAAAAAAGGATCAAATAAAAGTCCTTTCTATCATTTAAATGAGAGGTCTAATAGAAGGAAAAAATTCCAGTAAAAAAAAAAAAAAAAATAAAAAAAAAAAAAATATGTCATCACAACAAGTGTCGGGAACTATTTTTAGGGTTAACGCTAGTGCAATTTCAGATGCAACTTGAGCCACACAGAACTCCAATGCAATGGAAATTACATTATGTTCAATGGTGCTTGTTTACATCAATGCCACTCAGCAGGGCATGATTTTGAAAAAGGTTCCTTTTATTCTTTGGTGTGATTGCAGCACGGTTTTGGCCCCACAGAATATGCAAAATACATCCAAGTTGCACTACATAATCGCACTGAAAAATCAGATCAAAGCTATGTGAAAAGGTGCGGTTAAACATTGCAAACCTCTGTAGAAATTAGGTAAAAAGATGATTATTTTTTTTTAGTCTTTTACAATGTTACATCTTTATACTTTCACAAAATTTGAGCACAAGGAAATCTGAAGTATTTGTAACCTATGCACATACAAGCATTACTAAATGACAGAGGCCTTGGGATATAGCACCCCCTAATGGGCATAAATAAAAAAAATAAAAAAAAGACAATAATAATGTTGATCGTTTTAAAGATGATACGCATGTACTTTTCCTGTCCTGTGATTTGTTTAACTTTTCTTCTAAATTTACTTAAACGAGATACAGATGAATGGAATTCATTAATAAAAAAAATCTCAAACTGACAACTGGCTGTGACAAAAAAAAAAAAAAAAAAAAAAAAAAAATCACAGTAAGAGTGATTTCCAATTCAAACACGGTTTGATATTTTGTTACAGTATAACTAAAAGGCAAAACTTTATTTTTTAGTTTCTGGATAGAATGGAATGGATTAACATCTGTAATTTGCTATTGCTGCCTTTGCCCCTGTTAAGGAGATTCACCCTCTCATGTTCACTGTTATTTATTTATTTATTTCAGGTACTTATATAGCGCTGTCAATTTACGCGACGCTTTACATATACATTGCACATTCACATCAATCCCTGCCCTCGAGGAGCTTACAATCTAAGGTCCCTAACTCACATACATACACAGTAGGGACAATTTTTTTATGCAGGATACAATTAACCTACCAGCATGTCTTTGGAGTGTGTTTCAAGTAAAATATAAGAAAATCCCCTATTTTGGGTTGTCCCCAGAAAAAGAGAAGGGGTAAATCTTCCAATGGGGATAATAGTTCTGGTGACCTAGGGGGGGAGGGGGGGTGGGTTATCAAGGGATTGTCTTAATTTGCAGGGATTTCCGCTCACTTCCTGTTTAGGTTATGGGCCAGGAAGTGAAATCGCCCCAATGCGACACAGCAAAAAAAAAAAAAAAACCAACAGGGGTAATAACCCTCCCATAATTTATCCAAAATAAAAAAAGTTTTGCCTATAGTTCTACTTTAAAGGATAAATCCACCTTTACAAAAAAAATAAATGCAATTTTTTTTGCAGGTAAAAAAAAGAAAACATTTATTATTTTTATTTGCTTTGTAATAGACTTCTAAAGCATTGCACCCACGATCAGCACTAGGTGTAATGCTACGGTCCTGCAGACTGTCTGTTATCTGTCTGGCTGTATGTCCAGTACAGGAAGACAACAGGGCCGTAGTAGTTCATTGAGAGCTACAAGCCGACAGCCACAAAGGCTATCAGACCTTGTAGTTTTCCCATTCACAGAACACAGAAAATGAATGATGTGCCTAGGTGGGCGGAGCCCTGCCCTGGGGAGAAGATGCCCTGCTAGCTGTCAAACGGGGGAGGTGCATCTTTAACATATTACACCCTGAATGTGTGAGAAATCCCAAACTAGATGGGATAATATAGCGCTTGCTGGTATGAGCAGGGACAGGTGGGGATAAAAATTACAATTAAAAAGGCTAATAACATAAATATCAAAATTCTATACCCTTAAAAATATATACAGTGAAAAATTGAATAAATAAATAACAATGTTAATAATGTGCCAAGTGGAGTCCAAAATAGTTCATAAAAAATGCACAGTGAAAAAATGCATAAATATATCGCAATATAAATAATGTGCCAAGTGAAATCCAGAATAGTTCATAAGTGACTCAGTGATAAATAATCCAAAAGGGTGCCAAAAAAAGTGCAAGTGCTTGGTGCTGGATCCTCCAATGGTCCAGGAAATCCAATCATACAGGTGACTTCAAAAAGGATTAGATGTAAACTCACCAGATATGGTGGGTCTCAACTGCCTTCCGACAAAGAGACCAATAATGCTTTTATGACCCTCCAGGTCAAGGAGATGGTAACTGCTGGGCTCTGATCCCTCTCGACCGGAATCCCCCACCTTTTTCACAACACTCCACACACGTTTTCTGCCATGTGGTCTAGTTGGATAGACGGGATGTGCCTGTCTATTACCCTTTGTTTAGAAAGTTCTACTTATTGTTACTTGAAAGCCAAGCCGTCAAAGCCCGCAACTGTAAAGCAGGACGGAAGATCGGCCCTTGGGGAATCAGGTCCTCTCAAAGAGGCCGCCTCCAAGGGACTTCGGCAACCAATCGCACCTGTTAGGCCTACCATGACCGGCGAGGCCAGTCTGGGGCCACTAGGCGCCATGGAAGAGGCTTGGGAGGAGGGAAGGCATAAATCAGACAATACTGACCCCACAGGGCCACCAGAGAGTGTCTGTGGCATCCGCCAGAGGATCTCGTGACCTTGCCACAAACCTTGGTACTTTCCTTTTGAGACGAGACACCAACAGGTCCACCTCAGAGGGTGCCCCACCCTCAACATATCAGATAAAAACACGTCCGAATGAAGGTACCACTCCCCTCTGTCCAACGCCTGCCGACAGAGATAGTCTGCCGACAGAGATAGTCGGCCTGCCAATTTTCCAAACCTGGAATGTGCACAGCAGAGAATGCCGGAGACCTCCAGAAACACCAACACACCTTTGGTTCTGCTCTGGTGATCGACATAAGCCACCACTATAGTAATGTCTGACTGGATCAGTACTGGGAGCCCTCGGAGCCGGATAGCCCAAAGTTTAAAGACATTGATCGGTAGTTTGTATCCTTCCAGCGCCCAACAACCCTAAGCTGAGATCAGCTCCAGGACACCTCCCTACACAGACAGGCTGATATCCTTCGTACCACTGTCCAATACAAGGGGAGAAAAAAAAGAAGACTAGCCCTGCCGAAGGGTTGGAAAAAAAAAAGCCACCAGACCAGGGAACCCCCTGGTTTCCCAGCTCAGACAACCCCCCCCAGGTTCTCACTCTAAAGGAACCTCGTATGGAACTGTGCAAACGGGACCACCATGAAGGTAGACACCATCAGGCCCAGCATTCACATGCAAGTCCGGAGGGAGGACCAACTGTGGGACAGCAACAGATGAATCGCAGATTGCAATTTTTGGAGTTTGTCAAGAGAAAGAAACACTCTGGCCAGAGATTAATCCAGAGTCAGACCAAGGTAATCCAATTTCCTGGACAAGATCAGGGCAGACTTCTGGTAGTAAAGAAGCCAACCAAACTCCTTCAAGGTCCGGATAGTGATCCCCATGTCATCTGTTAATGCAGGCGAGGACTCGCAAGAGGAGGTTGTCCAAGTAACCCAGCACAGCTATCCCCCGCTGACGTAGCAATGCCAAGACGGGGGACCAACACCTTCATGAATACCAGAGGAACGGAGGCAAGACCAAAGGGTAATGCCACAAACTGATAGTGCTCCTCTCCCACAGCAAAACGGAGGAAACACTGGTGTTGGGCACATACAGTGCATCCGGAAAGTTTTCACTTTTTCCACATTGTTATGTTACAGCCTTATTCCAAAATGGAATAAAATTCATTATTTTCCTCAAAATTTCTACAAACAATACCCCATAATGACAACATGAAAGAAGTTTGTTTGAAATCTTTGCAAATATATGTGAGTTGCTAAAGGTTGTACCTTCATTAAATGTACTCAAATTGCTACACTTTGAGGCACCGCTCTTCTCTTTTGTTGTGACATGACACTTGTTTATCAAGACAAAATTATATAAAAAAAAAAAAAAAATGTTGCTGGTCTTGCAAAACGCTCTTAAACCAAGTTACTCTCAATCCAAGGTTATACTGTATATGCAGATGGGGTGAGGGGCATTAGGCGACTCCCCTCCTTTCACTTGCATGAAAAACTTGCCAATAAAACGGTCAAATGTTAAATTTTCAAGAATTCTCAAGTAGAGGCACTGGCATATATTATCTGCATGACAGATGCTTAGCATCAGAAACAGGTGAAGTTCTGGACTTGGACAAAAGCCTTGATCCCTCATACAGTCTATGCATAGGATGCAAGTAGCTTGAAATGTAAAGGGAATCAGAATGCTATTCATAGTACTTCTCTTTAACATCTTTGTCACATATTTGAATTTTGTAATCCTAAATTGTCAGCTTTGGCACATTGCAATGTCAAAATAAAATATGTAACTCTTGTGGGCGACTATATACAAAATGTAGCTTATCACGTGTCACTGGTTTTAGCAGTCTAATGTAGTGGCATATTAGAATATTCCTTGTGCCTTCTGATTCAAAAAGCCCCTTCCCTGGTGCTTCTTTTCTGGTGCTTGACAAAGAATTTTTTAAAAAAATGATAAAAATGAGCAAATCTATGAGGTTTGTTATGATTGCTCTAACAGAAACACCACAATATTACAATATTTTTATACCTCTTAAAGAAAATGGTAGCCACCCAGGTTTATTTCTCAAACTTCACAATTGAATATTACATGTTTTTGCGAACATGGAAAAGGTAAATTTATACTTTCCCATTTTGCTTACCATATGTTGAAAATGTTCTTCTTTGCTGTTCGAACATAAAGTCATTAATGTGTGTTGGTTCTGCGTATCCTGAAAGCATGTTCCTTGGAGCAGCCATCTGCTGGGTTTTAAATGGATTGTTGGGTCCAAACTGCAATTATATAACAGAAGAGATCATTCCAAATTAGATACTTTTCACCATGAAATGTATCTCAATTGTGCATGTTATTATACCGTAACCTAGTGTAGAAACATGTATTAAAGGAATTAAAGTGGTTTTAAAAAGGACAGAAGTTTTTTTTTTTTTTTTTTACTTTAATTCATTATAGGCATTAAAAAGGTAAAAAAATCTTGTGTGCAGCACCCCCTTATACTTACCTGAGCCCAATGTCGACCCAGTGCTGTGCATGAGAGCAGCACCTCTGCTCCCTCATCCCACTGGTTCAGAGACACCAGGGGGAGTCATTGGCTTCCGCTACTGTCAATTACAGCCAGTGAGGAGGAAGCAGGGGGTTTAGATGAAAGCAGACCACCTCCACTAGTGCTCAAGAGGAAATAAACATAATTATAAAAACAACTACAAATGAAAAGGTGGGAAGCAGGCTTGCTGTCCTGAAAGATTCCTAAAAAAAAATTAGAAAAAAGGAAAAATGGGGGAATCATCTTCCAGGGCAGCAACCAGAGAGGAGAAGCAAGAAAAAAAAAATCTCCAAGTGTGTGTAAAGAGGTATTCAACCCAAAACCAAAATGTGATATTGTAGCTTACCAGTTATTAGATGTGGCAGCTGCATCAGTTTTCTTTGGTAGCCCCCTATAGACAGGACTCATGCTTTAACAGTATGTGGTTACATCACACACATACAATACATGCAGGTATTCTTCACTTCGGGGAAAAAGAGGCCAGCCTCCATCATTAGCATGTGTTTGAGATGGAGGACTGAATACATGTTCCCCTCCAGGCAGCATTATTGGTTAAGCTGTCAGATGGTAAGAAGCATTCAATACAACTCAAGAGTGCCGAATTTTATTGAATGCTTCTTACCATCTGACCCATTGTAAGTGCGTTACTTTCTTTGCTTTAATAAACCATTTAAATGGTATCACGCTATGGTGTCTTTTCGATTTATCCCACATACACCTTTCTGAGTGGGGGTTTCCAGATATCCATACGTGTACCATCCTTGAGTGACCTTCCTATATCCACCATTTGGAGGAGAATTCGTGGAAGCCTCTGCCATCTGTTCCAAGGATATCATCACTTTCAGCCTGCATGACCCAATTGCTGTAAGGTACTTTGGGTCCATGCCATCTGGTGAGCGAATTATATTCTCTTTTTGGTGTGGAATTTATCACAAGTATTCACTCTATGTGGGACTGGTCACCTTCTTTTTTTGTCTAATTTTGAATATTGGACTTTATGTTTGCATTTCAGTGTGTATACCATTGTACTCACTTTAACATTTGAGCGCTGCACAATTTATGTTTATATAACATTGTAGGTATCACCCAACCAGACAACCATGTTTTTAAAAAAAAAAAAAAAAAAAAGCCTGGCTTCAATAGCCATGCTGTCCAAGCCAGGGATGGCAAAGTAGGGTAGTAGACCGGACCCCAAGAGATCCTTCAAAAGAGGCAATCGCTAAAGAGCATCTGTGACCAGCCACACTACACCCACATACCATGAACGATAAGGCCAGTCTTTATCTACCAGGACGACTGGAGACCCTTCGGCCTCTATCCAGCATACCAGGCAAGAGAAGCGTTAAAGACTATTCTAGAGCCACAATGTCATCAACACCTCCATAGCATCCACCAGGGTATACCATGCTCACACCACAAACCTTGATACCTTTCTGTTGAGGCGGCTCGCCAAAAGATTCACATCTGGAGTCCCCCAGCATAGGCAGATCAGATGGAACACATCTGGGTGTAGGGACCATATCCCCCAATTCATTGTCTGGTAGCACCGAGCAACACCTGGGATATGCAGTGGGGAGCCAGACCGTGCCTTCCACTGAATGCAAACTGGTGATGCCTCCATCGCTGCTGCTGCACCGCTTGTTCCACCTTGGAGGTTGATAGAAGCCAATGCTGTGGCAGTGTATGAATGGCTCCTGACCGGGACCCCCGGGGGAGAAGATCCATCCAGTGCCCAAGAGACAGCATGATCGCTTGTGATCCCAAAATGTTTATGTGTAGCTGAGCCATCTCTGTCCAGCGACCTTATGCCAATCTCGAACCCAGAAGACCTTCCCAGCCAGACAGGCTGGCATCTATTGTGACTACCATCCATTGGAGGGGCAAAAGGGCCTTCAGCCTGTAGGGCAGAAGACCAGAGCCATCCGCAGGGGGAGGCCCTCTTTGACCGGCCCAGACAAAACTGGCTTTCCAGGGGGAAGCAGAAGACTTGTCCAACATCAGCAGGATTTTCCTCTGCCTAACTCTCCGTTTAAGTTATTACACATACAGTTGTGCTCATAAGTTTACATACCCTGGCAGAATTTATGATGTCTTGGCCATTTCTACGAGAATATGAATAACACAAAAACTTTTCTTTCACTCATGGTTAGTGTTTGGCTGAAGCCATTTATTATCAATCAACGGTGTTTACACTTTTTAAATCATAATGACAACAGAAACTACCTAAATAACCCTGATCAAAAGTGAACATATCCTGGTGATTTTGGCCTGATAACATGCACACCAGTTGACACAAAAGGGTTTGAATGGCTATTAAAAAAGGTAACCATCCTCACCTGTGATCGGTTTGCTGGTAATTAGTGTGTGTGTGTGTGTGTGTGTGTGTGTGTGTGTGTGTGTATATAAAAGGTCAATGAGTTTCTGGACTCCTGACAGACCCTTGCATCTTTCATCCAGAGCTGCACTGACGTTTCTGGATTCTGAGCCATGGGGAAAGCAAAAGAATTGTCAAAGGATCTGCGGGAAAAGGTGGTTGAACTGTATAAAACAGGAAAGGGATATAAAAAGATATCCAAGGAATTGAGAATGCCAATCAGCAGTGTTCAAACTAATCAAGAAGCTGAAAAGGAAGGGGCTTTGTTGAAACCAAACCACGGTCAGTTAGACCAACTAAAATTTCAGCCACAACTGCCAGAAAAATTGTTCGGGATGCAAAGATAAACCCACAAATAACTTCAGGTGAAATACAAGACTCTCTAAAAGCATGTGGTGTGGCTGTTTCAAAATGCACAATAAGGAAGCACTTGAAGAAAGACGGGCTGCGTGGTGGAGTAGTCGCCAGAAGAAAGCCATGACTATGCAAATATCACAAAGTATCCCGCTTACAATACACCAAACAGCACAGAGACAAGCCTCAAACCTTCTGGCACAAAGTCATTTGGAGTATTGAGACCAAAATTGAGCTTTCTGGCCACAACCAAACATGCTACATTTGGAGAGGAGTCAACAATGCCTATAAATGAAAAAGGTACACAATTCCTACTGTGAAACACGGAGGTGAATCCAATAAACCCCATAATTTACATTGGTGATCTCCTACGCACCATTTGACTGATAATTATATCTGGGAATTTGCGGCGTTTGATGCGATTTTTCTTTGGTCTCCCCCTGACTGGAACACATCTGACTACAATTTTTCCTCCCTGGTTCTTTTTTCCTCCCCTTTTCCTTATTTGTAATGTCTAAAATGTATACGGATGGCAGAGGCCCCGAAAAAGCGGAATACATAGGCCACGATACATGTTGGCACATTATGCACCTTTTACTTGTTCTACATTATTGATGTCACTGTATACCCTGTTCCAAATTATTATGCAAATGATATTTTTCTCATTTACCTAAATAATTGATGTAAATAAGTCAGCATAATTCACAGGTTATCAACTATTAATACATTTTATTGACTTTAATAACAGTATTTTTTTAAACAAACTTACAATGCACTGTTGCAAATTATTACGCACAGTAAGTTTCAAAACACTTTATAGGTTGTAAAGAACTGAAAATTGTCATTTGTTGTGTTTTCAGCATATTTACTGAAATCAAAAGCTATTTCAATCAAACTTATAACTTTTTAAACATTTTAACAGGTCACGTTACATTTTAACATAGGACCCCTTATTTGATATCTCCAGAAGGATATAGATACTCTAGAGAGAGTTCAGAGAAGAGCTACTAAACTAGTACATGGATTGCAGGAAAAAACTTACCAGGAAAGGTTAAAGGACCTTAACATGTATAGCTTGGAAGAAAGAAGAGACAGAGGGGATATGATAGAAACTTTTAAATACATAAAGGGAATCAACTCGGTAAAGGAGGAGAGCATATTTAAAAGAAGAAAAATTACCACAAGAGGACACAGTTTTAAATTAGAGGGGCAAAGGTTTAAAAGTAATATGAGGAAGTATTACTTTACTGAGAGAGTAGTGGATGCATGGAATAACCTTCCTGCAGAAGTGGTAGCTGCAAATACAGTGAAGGAGTTTAAGCATGCATGGGATAGGCATAAGGCTATCCTTCATATAAGATAGGGCCAGGGACTATTCATAGGATTCAGATATATTGGGAAGACTAGATGGGCCAAATGGTTCTTATCTGCCGACACATTCTATGTTTCTATGATAGCAGCTTCACAAGTCTTGCATCCATTGAACTTGTGAGTTTTTGGACAGTTATAGAATAGCCCCCCAGAGCTGCTGTTTGGATGTAAACTTCCTCCCGACCTCATAGATCTTTTGCGTGAGGATGCTTTAAAGGTTCTCAATAGGATTGAGGTCAGGTGAGGATGGAGGCCACACCATGACTTTCTCTCCTTTTATCCCCATAGCAGCCATTGACGCAGTGGTATTCTTTGCAGCATGAGATGGTGCATTGTCATGCATGAAGATACTTTTATTACGAAGGCATAGTTCTTCCTTCTGTACCAGGGAAGAAAGTGGTCAGTCAAATGCCACATACTTTGCAGAGGTCATCTTTACACCTTTGGGGACCCTAAAAGGTGAACAGGACTGTTTGAAAATTAGTCTTCTTCATGTATTTTTCTGCCCAATGCAGCCGTTTCTGCTTGTGAGCATTGGTTAGTGGTGGCTGAATAGAAGGTTTATGCACTGTTGCAAGACTCTGGAGGGCTCTACACCTTGATGGCCGTGGGACTACAGAAGCACCAGCAGCTTCAAATATCTGTTTGCTGCTATGTAATGGTATTTTAGCAGCTGATCTCTTGATCTGATGCATGGATCTGGCAGAAATCTTCCTCAATGTGCCTTTATCTGCACAAACCCATCTGTGCTCTGAATCAGCCACAAATCTCTTAATAGTGTGATGATCACGCTTACGTTTTCGTGAAATATCTAATGTTTTCATACCTCGTCCAAGGCATTGAACTATTTCACTCTTTTTGGCAGCAGAGAGATCCTTTTTCTTCCCCATATTGCATGAAAATGGTGCTCAGCCTAATAATGTGGAACACCCTCCTTTAGTAGCTTTTCCTTAAATTGGGCTCCCCTGGCAATCTAATTATCACAGGTGTCCGAGATTGTTTTCAGTGATCAAAAGAGCCCCAAGACAATGCCATCCATGAGTTAAACTGAAAAACAAAATATTTAATCTTTGTGACACTTAGGGCCAGTTCCCATTATTGCGAGTGCGGCGATCACATGTAATTCGGAGCGCACTGCTCCTTCATTACATGCGAACGGATGAGCGGATGCGAATTCAGCCATACACCTTGTATGGCTGAATTCGCACTGTATCCGCACCAAACTCGCACATGACCCTTTTTTCCAGCCGCATCAGGATCGGATCGCACAGTGGTTCACACTTGTGCGATCCGATCCTGTGCGAACTGCACGATCGCACTGCGATATGCGATCAAACTGGGGGTGTCGTTAACAATTGACACCCCCTGTGTATCGCATATGGCAGTGTGAACTGCCAGATGTGCGTTTGCGATGCGGGAACAGGCTGCGTATTCGCAGCCTTCCCGCATCGCATAAGTGTGAACCGGGACTTAAATAGAAATTGCATAATAATTTGAAACAGGGTTTATGTATTATGTTTTTATGGGCCCATTGGTTCATGGCCCTAGATACTATGAGGTTGTTTGTATGACTGTGGATACTAAATAAATACTTTTTTGTACTTTTCTAACAAGTTATTGATATGGTTGTTCTTTCATTTGAGAGTCACCATTTAAAAGACCAATATATGTGAGGTTAGATTAACCTCTTCCCCCTGTTCTTTTGGTTTTTCATATGTAGCTATAGGGCTGGTTTCTCCCAAATCTTTCTGACTCACATTCTTTACCATTAGACACAAATTACTTGATTTTTTTTTTTTTTTTATAACCTAACCCTGCTTTAAACTTCTCCACAACTTTATTCCTGACCTGTCTGGTGGGCCCCTCGGCCTTTATGATGCGGTTCACTATGGGTCTTTAACAAACCTCTGAGGGCTTCACAGAACAGCTGTATTTATATGGCGATTAAATTACACACAGGAGGACTCCATTTACTAATTAGGTGAATTCTGAAAACAATCGGTTCCACTGGATTTTAGTTAGGGATATCAGAGTAAAGGGGGCTCAATACAAATGCGCGCCACACTTTTCAGATGTTTATTTGTAAAAAAACAAATTGAAAACCATTGATCATTTTCCTTCCACTTCACGATTATGTGTCCCTCTGTTAGACCATCACAAAAAATCCCAATAAAAGACAACAACATTACAGGGGTACAAATACTTTTTCAAGGCACTGTATGTGTTTGGGAAGCTTGAGTTTTGTATCCATTGGTGAAGGCTCTGGATCTTTCTTGGCACAATTTCAAAAATATTTGGGTGTTCAAGGTCCAGGTTACACCTTTTAGACTTTCACTGCATCTGCTGTGTGAACTTCAATTTATTGAGTCACTCACTTTGTTTTATTGCATACAATTAATTTTTTATATATGATTGTATGTTTTTTATTGATTAAATTTGAGTCTCTAGTCACCAATAAAGTTTTAGTGCACAATTTTTGTTTTTCTCATGAGATTTGTCATTTTTAGTTCAGCGTTTCTTACAATAAATCCTTCAGATCTAAGAAAGCCTAGTATTGCTTTAAAAACAGGCTGTGGCTGCACCGCAGCATCAATAGGATGTTCAAGCTTGCTGTTCTTTTTTTATTCGCAAGCACCACTATATGCACACTTTTGTTCTTTAACAGGGTATTCTGTAAATACAACTCATTCCACAAATACTATTTTGCTTGGCTTTATGCAGTTTTAGTGCCAGTTCACACTAGGGCGACCTGTGAGGCGACCTGGTCGCCTCACAGGTCGCCTCCCTTAGGGAAGCTGCGGACCCGTTCTAATAGGAGCGACACAAGTCGCTCCGACCTAGAAAAAGGGTCCGGAGCTTCTTTGGGGCGACCCGGAGGAGACCGCCATAGACTTCAATGTTATGAAGTCCGTGGCGGCCGCTCCGAGGTCGCGGCGCGCTGCTCGCACCGCGACCTCGGAGGTCGCGGTGCGAAGTAGCGTCGCTGCAGTGTGAACCGGCGCTTAAACATATCACAGCAGGCTGTATATTTAGAATAATTTCTGAAACAATTACAAAGTGCTAGTTTACCTCAGGTGCAAACAGGGTGTCATAGGTAGGGTTGTATTGTATTTCCTTAACATGTGGGTCAAGATGGACTCCGACATCAACAGTTTCCTGCAATAGAAATAATGCAAGACATTTTTTGAAATCAATGTAAAATAGATCCTGTAAAATAGCATTTCCAATGTATCTAACAAAATATATCCTTTTACAACAGAAAGAATAGCTCAAAGTAATTTAAGTAGCCATAGAGCAGATTTATTGTTTGGAAAGCATTATGCACAGTTTAGAAGTACCATTTGCCAGATGGATTAGCTTGAAACCACTGTAAAAATGTAAAGCATATACAGTATATGGCTTTAATTATCCGTATCACATTTTAAAATATAAGGTAAACGACTGTGTATCTTTTTTCTGTTTCAATTATGTTTTACTATGTCTGGTAGTGAGCATATTCATTCATTTTAAATAAAACACATAATTTATATCCACTTGATGTGTGTAGTTTGTAATTCTGTGTATAGGCAGCAAGTGTAAAAACAATGCCTAAAATAGATTGAGTTTACCTTCAAAAGTCTGATTTACAGTCTCTGCTCAAAGCATCATCAACTCTAGCTCCTACAAAAACATTTTTACAATAAATTTCAAATAATGAAATTCTTATAAAAAGTAGAACTACAGGCAAAACTTTTTTTTTTTCCATTTTGTATAGACCAAAAGGAAAAAGTTTATAATCCCTGTCAGATTTTTCTTTTTCGCCATCTGGGTCCCATTGCAGGGATTTCCCTTCTATTCCTGTCCCATAGCTAAACAGGAAATGAGAGGAGATCCCTGCAAATTAAAGGATTTCTTTGGGTACGCCCAGGTCACCAGAACCAGTGTTAATTTCGTCAACTAAAACATTTTCGTCGACTAAATTAACACAATTTTAGTCGACTAAAATATGATTAAAACAATTCAGATGACTAAAATACAACTAAAATTAAATTGGCATTTTAGTCATAAGACTACAACTAAAACTAAATAAAAAATTGACATCATCAAAATGAACACTCCTCTGCTGGCCATTTCTATATCGGCAACACAATTCCATCCAGAGCATGTAATAATAGCACATTAAAGTTTAATCATGTATTGCACCACCGCATACACATAACTAAGGAGCATCTACTAAGCTGCTGAAAACTAAACAATTAAGAAAAGGCTTTTCGTATATTTTTCTCTAATATTTAATGTTGGTAATATGTGCAATGGCATTACAGCCAATGGAGTTTACAGCAGTGTTAATTTCGTCAAAAAAAACGTTTTCGTCACCGCTGTCGTCACCGGCATTTTTCAACTGACGTAAACGAGACGCAAAGTATAGCACATTTTCGTCAAATGACGACAACTATGACGAAAATCAAATCCGTTTTCGTTAACGAACGAAAACTAAACGAGAATGTGAGGCAGGGACGTTTATCCAACTTCCGGTTTTCACGGAGCTCCCCCTGTGTGGCGTCTGGCGTGGCGTGCCCCGTGACGTCCGACGTGAGGAGTGGACTACTACAAGAGAATCGACTCGAGACCAGTCACCTGACCTCACCAGAGCACTGCAGCAATACAGCCAGATGCGCCAGGCCCGACTCATCACACGGCACTGGCACCCGCCACCACCACATCCAGAGCAGAGCACCCACTGTGAGTTAACAGCCAGGCCAGCTATTACTGCCTCCCTGAGTCCCCTCAGACCACTCACCAGTCACCACTGGCATCCATCCAGGACTGTGTGCGTGCATATAGGCCGCTAAGGCCCGCCCAGCCCATCCTGTTCAACAACTTCAGTTCAGAGTCAGACCAGAGACCACCCTAAAACCTGAGACCCCCATCCAGCACTCTGAGCAGCACTGTGTGCACTCACTGCACTGACTGCAGGCAGCAGCATTACAGGCCTCCTCTCTGACCTGACCATCACCATTTAGATGACTAAAATGTACGGGTGTTTTAGTCGACTAAAATGTACGGGTGTTTTAGTCGACTAAAATGTACGGGTGTTTTAGTCGACTAAAATGTACGGGTGTTTTAGTCGACTAAAATGTACGGGTGTTTTAGTCGACTAAAATGTACGGGTGTTTTAGTCGACTAAAATGTACGGGTGTTTTAGTCGACTAAAATGTACGGGTGTTTTAGTCGACTAAAATGTACGGGTGTTTTAGTCGACTAAAATGTACGGGTGTTTTAGTCGACTAAAATGTACGGGTGTTTTAGTCGACTAAAATGTACGGGTGTTTTAGTCGACTAAAATGTACGGGTGTTTTAGTCGACTAAAATGTACGGGTGTTTTAGTCGACTAAAATGTACGGGTGTTTTAGTCGACTAAAATGTACGGGTGTTTTAGTCGACTAAAATGTACGGGTGTTTTAGTCGACTAAAATGTACGGGTGTTTTAGTCGACTAAAATGTACGGGTGTTTTAGTCGACTAAAATGTACGGATGTTTTAGTCGACTAAAATGTACTGGAGTTTTAGTCGACTAAATACGACTAAAACTAAAAACACTTGCAGAAGACTAAAATGGGACTAAAACTAAAATGTCATTTTAGTCCCAAGACTAAAACTAAATTGAAATTTAGTGCCAAAATTAACACTGACCAGAACTAGTGTGTTGCCTTTAGTTACACTTTTAGTGGTGAATATAAAAACATAATTGTGAATAGAAATAATAAAAAAGTGCAATCAGTGATACAAAAGTAGAGTAAAATAAAAGTCCTAGCTCTTGTTGAATGGGTCTACAGGAATTTGGAGGCTCATTAGAATATGTTGAACACAATTTAAGTAGGTCATGAACACTTTTCCCCAAAGAGATAAGTATGCCCAGTGTGAAGTAAACCTCTTCCATCATACACAAACAGACCCTGTACTGGTTTAAAACTAGGAAAAAGCATTTTACTAGCTTTTAAAATCAATAAATGTAAAAAAAAAAAAAAAAAAAAAAAAAAAACACACAGCATGCCCGTGTTTTTACATGCATGCATGTCTCTTCTAGTGTGAACATAATGACATTTCTTCACATGATGAAACTGCAGTGACATCATCACGCATGTAAAAACCTGGGAGTGTTGTTTTTACATTTATTTTAAAGGAGAAATACTTTTCTATGTTCTTGTGAGTAATATTTATAGAATAAAGCTCATTTTTCAGAATTTACATTATGGAGGTGCTTTTTCTATTTTGAGTTTGACTGCAAATGGAAAGAAGGTGGAGGACCTAATCTGGGTTTAGTCAAGTAATGGGATAAATGGAGAAGAGCGGTGGAGTGACCTACTTTACATACTTAAACTTTATAAAAATATATACATCATATACCAATAATTTCTGTTGAGCCTTATATATATATATATATATATCCACACACATGCACACACTCTCCATTGCTGGCATAAAGCTCTATTACTCTTAAAAGTATTTATAACTCCCTATGGGGGGGGGGGGGTCAATAACATTTAGTGGCGAGAGAATAAATAATAATAATAATAATAATAATAATAATAATAATAATAATAATAATAATAATATATATATATATATATATATATATATATATATATATATATATATATATATATATATATATATATATATATATATATATATATATATATAACCAAAACTCCCAAACAAAGATTGGCCCGCTCCTTAACCTATTGACCATTAGCGAAAGTCGAACGGTTCGGGCCGAGCATTAATTCGGCCTGAACACTCAAATTTTCTGTGCGCTCAGCAGGATGTTCACACGCTGAGGTCATAGATAAAAATAAAATCAGGTGTTTGGGCCGAACCATTTGCCCATGGCTAATATACACACGACTGGTGGTTGGTTTATACACAGTATTTTTTGGAAATATTTTAGTTTAAAAGTGGAGTACAAGATCAACAAGATATTGGTGTTAAAGATACTGCACTATGGAGAAATTGTCTTTAATATGCACTCAGAGCCAAAGGATTAAAGCGGAGTTCCACCCTAGTTATACATTTTTTTATAAAAATACCCCCGGGACAGTCAGGGCTAGCACATTCCACAATGGCTAGCCTCTGATCTGTCCCGGGTTGCACTTACCTTTCAGGAGAAATACTTACCTTGAAATTGTCTTCTCCAGCGCTGCCATCTCGGGTGTGGGCAGCTTGAAGCCAGCGCGATCCTCTTCCGCGTCCTCTTCGGTCCTCTTCCTCCTTCTTCGGTCCCACGATGCACTGCACCGGCCCCGACGTCACTTCCGGGTCGCGCGCGTCATCCCTCCACAGCTTCTGGGCATGCCCAGAAGCTGTTTAGAAGGGAATGACGCGCGCGCCCCGGAACTGACGTCGGAGGCCGGTGCAGGCGCAATGATTCCTGGGAGCGATGACGTTCAGCTCCCAGGAATCATTGCAAAAGCCAGGAAGTGACGAATCGCCGTGGCCGCCGAGGGGAGGAAGAAGGAAGTAAGGTGAGGAAAAAGGTAAGTGAAAAAAAAAAAAAAAATTGCGATTATCCATTTGTTTTTCAGGTGACCGGGAGCGAGAAGATGGAGGTAAGTATAAATTTCGGGTGGAACTCCGCTTTAAGGAAAAGGAGAGGGAAGTGATAAAACAGTTCAGAATCCATTTGTATTGGTAGGAAGAAGGGTGTACATCACACTGGGCATACTTCTCCCTTTGGGGGAAAAGTGTTCCTGGTCACCCAAAAATGAAGTGGTCAATAGATTCTGGTGAGCCTCCAAGTTGTTGGACACACTGAACACGTAGTGCTAGAGCTGGGACTTTATTTTATTGGACTTTTGTTTCACTGATTGCACTGTAATATTTTAGTTCACATGTATTTGTTTGCAATCACCATTTAAGAGTGTTACTAAACCCAGGAACCTGCATTCACTATATCTGGTCTCCCACAATACAAAGAACATGGAAATGCAAATATTTTTTAAATATATGCTAAATACCTTTTCTCATCAGCGGGATATAGCAAGCTTATGACTTCTATTAGTGTGCGGCCAAGCATTGGTAAAAGTAGGAGGAGGAGTTTTCATTCTCCTTTAACCTATGAGGCTGCATGACCCCTGACCTTCTGTCTGGAAAGTGTCTAATCACATGCAGCCTGCCCTCCACTCACTAGGGGGTGAACTGCTGGGGGAATAAAGGATAAAAAAGGACCTGGGGCTCCTAGTAGATGACAAGCTCAGCAATGGCATGCAATGCCAAAGTTGCTGCAAGCAAAGCCAACAGAATATTGGCATGTATTAAAAAGGGGGTTCACTCCAGAGATAAAATAATTCTCCCACTCTACAAGACTCTGGTCCGGCTAAATCTTGAGTATGCCGTCCAGTTCTGGGCACCGGTGCTCAGGAAGGATGTGCCGGGACTGCAGAGTGAGTCCAGAGAAGGGTAAAAAAGCTAATAAAAAGGGACTGGAGAAGTTCAGCTATGAGGAAAGACTACAAGCAATGAACTTATTCTCTCTGGAGAAAAGACACTTGAGAGGGGATATGATATCAATGTAAAAGTACCGTACTGGTGACCCTAGCCTAGGGAACAAACTTTTCAGAGAGAGGGAATTTAAAAAAAAAAAAAAAAAGACACGCGGCTATTAACTAAAATTAGAAGATTTAACCTTAAACTGCGCAAGGGGTTCTATACTGTTAGAGCGGTAAGGATGTGGAATTCTCTTCCACAAGCAGTGGTATCAACAGGGAGCAGCAACAGTTTTAAAAAACGATTAGATGGGCACCTTAACGACCACAACATACAGGGATATGCAGTGTACTATTGACACAAACACACTAAGTTGAACTGGATGGACTGGTGTCGTCTTTTCTTTCAACCTCACACCACAACTATAACTATTTAACATATACAGACTGATTTTACTTTTGTGGGTTTAGTAACACTTTAATAAGAATATAACTATATTAAATTTATTGTAGAATTATTTTTAATAGGAGCTAGCGCCATTTACATAAATGAAGAGTTACAGGGGTAGTTCTGCACGAAAGCAGCGTGTGGCATTTCTGATTTTTGTGGCGAATGATCTCCTTGGTGACTTCTAATATCCTTGGTAAACACACTAGGGAGAGGCTATTCTATGTATAAAGACAATGCAAATGAATATTAATCAGCAAATATTTACTGGTTGGCCAAAGCTCAAGTGTGCCAAAAAGAAATAAAGGAACTGAAAAAGAGGATTCTTTAGCGTGGATGATAAGGACTAATTAACTGGAGGCAGATAATTACAAGTGAAAAGACAGCCACTTGAGTTCACTGTATTATTATAGCCAGGATTCAAAAGAAAACAAAATGTGGAATTTCATACTACTTAATTGCATTAAACCAGGGAACATGTATTTACTGTATTAGCCAGCTGAAAAGCATGTATAGATTATAGATATGAATAGCTACTTTGTGAAATCTACCAAGGCCTTGTGCTGGCCACAGGCTTGGCATTTTCCAGGTAATAGAATATAGATCAAAGTCATACCTATAAAAAGTAATGATTAAGGGCTCATTCATGTGTGCATTAATACAGTTTATGCAGCATTTAGTCAGCATTTTTAAAGCCTCATATCTACCCTTCAATGCCTGCCATGAATAATACAATGGTACCACACAGTGCTGTTCACACAGGAGCAGTAGCGTTGTGTTAAACGTTAAGCAGTGTGTTTCTTTCATGAGGCATCGACGCTTGTAAGCCACCCTGAACCCCTTTAAATGGTAATGCTCTGTAATCGCAACTTAACAGCACCAATAGCATTTACTAGGGATGCACCGAAATGAAAATTCTGGGCCGAAACCGAAAATGCAGGATGCCCTTGGCCGAAAACCGAAACCAAAAATTACTTTTTTCCCCCAAATGATTTTAAAATAGATAGAACAGAGGCATAGACCAAAAACAGGCAGCGACATACACCTGTAGCTGCCACCCTGTCACAGTATATGTACTGTGACGGGTTGGCAAGTGGTTAATTTAATTACCAATGGTATTTGTATTATGCAGCATGAGGGGGTTAATGTATTGCCACTGCTGGTCACTGATGCATTAGTGACCGACCAGTGGCAGTTAATTAACCCCTTTGTGCTGCATTAGTGCAACCAGTATCAGTGTTAATTAACACTGGTTGCACTGATACTGGTTGCACTAATGCAGCACAAAGGGGTTAATTAACTGCCACTGGTCGGTCACAAATGCATCAATGACCAGCAGTGACAATACATTAACCCCCTCATGCTGCATAATACAAATACCATTGGTAAGCTCGCCTCAGCTTCCCCCTCCACAGCCTCAGCATCCCCCCCCCGCCTCAGCGTCCCTCCCCATCCCAAGGATGCAATCTCCTTACTCTCGGCTCCTCCGGTGTCCTTCCTTTCAAAAGACCCGCCTCCCTGTGATGTCACTACTACTACGATGTGCATGAATGAACACACCGGGCGGGCGAGCGGCCGCTAATAGCTATAACTATGTGAGCCCTTCACTTCCCTGTCAGAGGAGATACCCGCCTGATAGGGAAGTGAAGCGCTCACTTAGTTACAGCCATTAGCGGCCGCTCACCCGCCCGATGTGTTAGTTCATTCATGCACATCGTAGTAGTGACATCACCGGGAGACGGGCCACCGGCCAGAGGCGGGTCTTTTGAAACCTGCGCTGCGCCCGCGGCGGCCATCTTTCATATCGGCATATTTAACCCATTTTCGGCCAAAATGGAATAAGCCCATTTTCGGACAAAAATTTTGGTTGCCGAAATTTCGGTGCACCACTAGCATTTACGGTGTGTTTTTGAAGCATTTATAAAGTATTAGCCTGCCACTGGAGAGATAATAGAGGTAGAAAATTATAGAGAACTAGGACAGAGCAGCTCCAGCCACTTCCTGTTTGTATACAGCCGCTGTGAGCCAACACCTTTTGCTTCTGTGTGCAGGAAAAAGCATCAGCCAGCCAGCAGTGCTGACAGTGCCAGGTAGGGACAGAGGCATTGAGCATTATTGCCAGTGGTAAAGACATGTTAACGAGCCCTAAGGCCAGCCATAGACAGTTCGAATGTCGGCAGGTTCAGCAGGAATGGGCCAAGATCGAGATTTGAACTGTGTGTGGACAGGCTGAATATACCAAGTTGAAAGATCAATCAACTTAGGTACAACCAGCTTGCCGGGTTCACTTGCAATTATTGCTAGCAGCTACTACTATAGCCGCTAGCAGTAATCAGTACAGACAATGGTTCGGCAGGAGCAATTCCCCTGTCAGCACTGTCTGTTGATGGGGGAATCATGCAAATTTCTTTCCTGCAACCACGCACCGTCTATGGCCTGCCTAAGAGTTCTAAAAAAAAAAAAAAATACAAACCGGTTTCCCTGCAACAGTTGTCAATCGTTGGTCAGACAAATTTCCATCACTAAAAAATGTAATTTTAGATGTGACTTAAAGTCATAATGTTGACTCTCTCACCAAAGGTGTTCTAGTATGGTCTTTGCGGGGGGGATTTCTCAAATCTCGCTGATATGCCATGTGAGAAAATTATTCTAATTCGGAATACACTGCAGCACGACAGACACATTTAAAGTAGAACTATAGGCAAAACTTTTTTTTTTCTATTTTGGATAGAGAAAGGGAGGGTTATAACCCATCAGATTTTTTTTTTTCGCCATCTTCACTTCCTGTCCCACAGCCAAAACAGGAAGTGAGGGGAAATCCCTTCAAATTCCTTGTGGACCTCCGGGTCACCAGAACTAATGCCCCCATTGGAAGATTTTCCCCCTATTACTTTTCTGGGGAGAACCAAAAATGTGGGATTTTCTTTTACCTTTCCTTTCAAGGATAATGGTAAACAGGACGAATAGAGAGGCAATAAAAACTGACAGGTGCTCTAATCCCTCCAAAACATAAAAAAAAAAAAAAAAACCTGCCTTTGGCTTTACTTAGACTTTTTTTTATTTTTATTTAATATTCTTTATTATAACATGGGGATTACTATGATTCTGTCCAAGTCTTGTCTTTGGTAGTCCCTGGTCAGGTTTCAGTATTATGCTGCCAATTTACAGCAGGACAGATACTGCGAGAGTACAAGGGGAGAAGCAAAAGGCTCAGTCAGTACAAAATAATTTCAGCATGCATATATTCATGTTCGTTTTACTTTTCATAAACTGAGGAATAGCCCTTTGAATAAGCATGTGCATATTAACCACTTCCCGCAAACCGACGTAGCAGTACGTCGGCTTGCAGAGGTCGTACTGGGATGGTGCCTGCAGCTGCATCCATTAACCCAGTAACATTTTTTAGAGCCGGCGGTTGGCTTTCAGAAGATAACAGCCACTCTGCCACTATCCCAGCGAGCAGGAGGGAACATCACTCCCTACCGTTGCCTTCCATGGCTCTGCCCAAGTCTCCTGTCCCACCAGGAGACCCGAGCAACCAGCCGCCACGTCCACCGGCTGGTTGGAGTCCCAAACTAAGCCGGATTCAGCTTCGATCGGGTCACAACGTCACTTCCGGTTTACTCGGCTGCCAATGGCGCCGATTTAAAAAATTATTTCAGTACTCAAAAATGCCGGTTTCAGCATTTTGAATACTTGAAGTGCAGTGGAGGGGTCTGGAGTCTTTACTAATATACTACACAATGGTCGGCCTACTTTTCTTTATTTGGGGCACTATCTGAGGGACCCCAGGAATACCATCTCAGGCTCCAGTATATGGTGGAGGCATCCATTTATACCAGGACCAGGATACATAGACCGCTGAAAGTACTCAGAGGGATAGCCGCAGGATTAACAGGATCACCCATATTGCTGTGCAAAGTCTGCTACCCCATCACAGGGGATAGCATTGCGGTGAGTGCAATTTCACTAGGGGCACGGAAATACCGCACTGAGCACAGCAAAGTAAGAGTATATACACAGCACCATCGTCTCACACACCTCGTTTTAAGCTTCTTATGCTTTCTATGCATTTGGGCATATCATAAGTATCAAACAGATCATGAGTTTGGATCACTTATTTGTCCTAGACTGTTTTGACACGAAAAGCACTTTGTAAGAGTAACCTGGCTGATTACATTTTTCAGCATACAGCAGTAGAACTCTGATTGCGATTGGACAAACAATTTATTGATTTATCAACATTTGTTTTTTGACCATTCACAATTTACTTACTATATCTGGTTTGTATTTGTTGCACGTAGCACCAAAGCACTTTATATTTTATATGGTATTTATTAAGAGATTTCCTCGTTTTTTGGATGCATTGCACTATCACTATTGCTTTTGATATTCACAAATTTTTTATTATATCTGCTTAAACTATATACTGCACATAGCACTTGTCACTTTATGTTTCTCATATATTGTATTTTACTGTATTTATTAAGAGATTTTTTTCAAATCTGTTAAAAACATTGCACCAGAAGATCACCAGCACTTTAATATTCGATATTTATTTATATATCTACATCCAATCATACAAGAAACAGTATTTTGCACTAGTATAGAACTATAGACATCTTTATAGATTAACCTACATCAGAAGTAGCGCCACCATCCTTTACCATTACAAATACCGGGTGATAAAAAATAATGCAATGGCCGCCATTTTATTCTCCAGACTCTTTGTTAAGAGATATATATATTAGGGATGCACCGAAATGAAAATTCTGGGCCGAAACCGAAAATGCAGGATGCCCTTGGCCGAAAACCGAAACCGAAAATGACTTTTTCCCCCAAATAATTTTAAATTAGATAGAACAGGGCATACACAAAAAACAGGCAGCGACGTACACCTGTCGCTGCCACCCTGTCACAGTATATGTACTGTGATGGGTTGGCAAGAGGTTAATTTAATTACCAAAGGTATTTGTATTATGCAGCATGAGGGGGTTAATGTATTGCCACTTATGGTCACTGATGCATTAGTGACCGACCAGTGGCAGTTAATTAACCCCTTTGTGCTGCATTAGTGCAACCAGTATCAGTGTTAATTAACACTGGTTGCACTGATACTGGTTACACTAATGCAGTACAAAAGGGGTTAATTTTTTTTTTTTTTTTTTTTTTTTATGCAAGATTTATTTTTATGTTCCTATAGAACACAGAATTGCATAAACTTAAATGAAACATTATGTATACATACAAAGTAAAAAAGTAAATTTGCTGCTTCAGGGTAACCTTCAAATAAAGTACATGTCTTAAAAACTGACATTATTTCAAACATTAGAATAAACTTAATTACAAACAGCAAAGTAATTGAACTGTGTTTGGAATAATTTGGTGTTTGTTACTGCCATTTCTGCACTGCTTCTTTTCAGTTCAAAGACAGGGAGCTTTTGGCAGATACTGGTCAAGATAGCCCAAGAGTTTTAACAACTTAGTTTCACTGGTTGTCATGTGGACGCTTTGCTAGAGAAAAAAAAAAAAAAAAAGGATGGCTCAGATTTCATTCATGAGGCTTGGAGCGTGTACGTAGCTGCTTGCTGTTCTGCATATTTCCTGCCCACATCTCCCTCTCTGTCCTGCACATACGCCGAGATAGGAGAGTGGGCGGCCCCGGGCAGACAGAAAAACTGGGGTGGGAGGGGGAGGAGGATGAGCTGTGTGTGTCTTTCTCCTCTCCTGTCCGTGTCTGGGAGGGGTGAGTACTGCTCGCTGCTGTGTGATGGACGAGGTGTCACAGACGCTGCGCTCTGCTGCAGCCACGGCACCTAATTGAACAGACTGATTCTCCTATCCTACGGACGGGAGAATCAGGGACTTTTCAAACCTGCGCTGCGGCCATTAATTTCGGCATTTTAACCCATTTTCGGCCGAAATGGGATAGGCCCATTTTCGGCCGAAAATTTCGGTGGCCGAAATTTCGGTGCATCCCTAATATATATATATATATATATATATATATATATATATATATATATATACAGTGGGTACGGAAAGTATTCAGACCCCCTTAAATGTTTCACTCTTTGTTATATTGCAGCCATTTGCTAAAATCATTTAAGTTCATTCTTCTTCCTCATGAATGTACACATAGCACCCCATACTGACAGAAAAACACAGAATTGTTGACATTGTTGCAGATTTATTAAAAAAGAAAAACTGAAATATCACATGGTCCTAAGTATTCAGACCCTTTGCTCAGTATTTAGTAGAAGCCCCCTTTTGATCTAATACAGCCAGGAGTCTTTTTGGGAAAGATGCAACAAGTCTTTCACACCTGGATTTGGGGATCCTCTGCCATTCCTCCTTGCAGATCCTCTCCAGTTCTGTCAGGTTGGATGGTAAACGTTGTTGGACAGCCATTTTTAGGTCTCTCCAGAGATGCTCAATTGGGTTTAAGTCAGGGCTCTGGCTGGGCCATTCAAGAACAGTCACGGAGTTGTTGTGAAGCCACTCCTTCGTTATTTTAGCTGTGTGCTTAGGGTCATTGTCTTGTTGGAAGGTAAACCTTCGGCCCAGTCTGAGGTCCAGAGCACTCTGGAGAAGGTTTTTGTCCAGGATATCCCTGTACTTGGCCGCATTCATCTTTCCCTCGATTGCAACCAGTCGTCCTGTCCCTGCAGCTGAAAAACACCCCCACAGCATGATGCTGCCACCACCATGCTTCACTGTTGGGACTGTATTGGACAGGTGATGAGCAGTGCCTGTTTTTCTCCACACATACCGCTTAGAATTAAGGCCAAAAAGTTCTATTTTGGTCTCATCAGACCAGAGAATCTTATTTCTCACCATCTTGGAGTCCTTCAGGTGTTTTTTAGCAAACTCCATGCGGGCTTTCATGTGTCTTACACTGAGGAGAGGCTTCCGTCGGGCCACTCTGCCATAAAGCCCCGACTGGTGGAGGGCTGCAGTGATGGTTGACTTTCTACAACTTTCTCCCATCTCCTGACTGCATCTCTGGAGCTCAGCCACAGTGATCTTTGGGTTCTTCTTTACCTCTCTCACCAAGGCTCTTCTCCCCCGATAGCTCAGTTTGGCCGGACGGCCAGCTCTAGGAAGGGTTCTGGTCGTCCCAAACGTCTTCCATTTGAGGATTATGGAGGCCACTGTGCTCTTAGGAACCTTAAGTGCAGCAGAAATCTTTTTTGTAACCTTGGCCAGATCTGTGCCTTGCCACAATTCTGTCTCTGAGCTCTTCAGGCAGTTCCTTTGACCTCATGATTCTCATTTGCTCTGACATGCATTGTGATCTGGAAGGTCTTATATAGACAGGTGTGTGGCTTTCCTAATCAAGTCCAATCAGTATAATCAAACACAGCTGGACTCAAATGAAGGTGTAGAACCATCTCAAGGATGATCAGAAGAAATGGAAAGCACCTGAGTTAAATATATAAGTGTCACAGCAAAGGGTCTGAATACTTAGGACCATGTGATATTTCAGTTTTTCTTTTTTAATAAATCTGCAACAATGTCAACAATTCTGTGTTTTTCTGTCAGTATGGGGTGCTATGTGTACATTCATGAGGGAGAAGAATGAACTTAAATGATTTTAGCAAATGGCTGCAATATAACAAAGAGTGAAACATTTAAGGGGGTCTGAATACTTTCCGTACCCACTGTGTATATATATATATATATATATATATATATATATATATATATATATATATATATATATATATATATATAGTTTGAGGATTCCAAGTGATTTTCTAGCAAAAAATTCTGATTTTAACTTGTAAACAACAACATGTGTCAGAAATAGGCCTTTATTAGGTTAAACCTTTGCATAGGTTCAGATGATTTTGTGGTGGTATCCAGAGCTCATCAATGAATATCTCAAAAGAAACAAACACAAGAGCTACTACAATAATATAATTGAATACAAATCTACGCTGAAGTTCTTTTACAGGAAATGTACTAGTTAAATATAAAAGCACAACGGGGAGATATAAAACAGCTTGACCAGTTTGTTCTGCAGCTCAACGCTGCCATTCTCCTACCAATCGACAATAGAAAAAGGTGTCCCTAGGACTTGAAATTCATCAAACGTCAGGTATACAATAGATGTACTCCATAGCGATGAATTATCAGCCTCGACAAAGTGAAAAGCTGTTAACTGCTGAGCGTGGGAGACCAGCTTTTAACTTAGCAGCATGTTTCCAAGGTGACAAATTAAAATTACACTGTTCTATCAAGAACATTTTTCCAGTTGCAAAAAAAGCTTTTCAAAGCATTTATCCAAAGACTAACCATTGCCATTCAACAGTGTTTTCATTGTATGCGTGTTAACCCACTAATGTAGTCACCAAATTTTAAGTGCCTCTTGACATGTACCCCCTAACTATGAATAAACCTTCTCCAAACAACCCTTTATATTTTTATATTATAATAAATACTTGCTGATATTGGCTTTAGATAGGAATTATCCTTTGCTGAAATCTTAAAGTTGCACTAAAAAAAGGTTTTTTAAAAAAAAAAAAAAAAAAAAAAAAACCCAATAAGCGTATTTTGATTGGTTTGCGCAAAAGTTATTGCGTCTAACTACGAAAGATGTCATTTTATTTTTATTTTTGTACTAGTAATGGCGGCGATCTGCTATTTTTTTGCAGGACTGCGACATTCCTGCGGACAGATCAGATCCCTAACTGACATTTTTGACACTTTTGGGGGGACCAGTGACATTACTATATTAATCAGTAATAATGCCATTGGCAGGGAAGGGGTTAATACTATTAGTGATCAAGGGGTTAAATGTAAGCCTAGAGGAGTGATTCTAACTGTGGATGGGCATGGCTTGTGAGATCATCACAGAGACATGCAATCCTATTTAGCAGGATCACATAGCCTCTGAGATCACTTCAGGGAGAAGAACAGACGGCTGTGTTTACATCAGCCATCCGTCCTTCTTGGCCTCATTCTCGCTTCATCTGGGGAATTGGCAGGGCTGCCCTTTGTCCCTGTTACTATTCGCTCTTGTTATAGAGCCCCTGGCTGCCCTTATTAGATCTAACCAGCAGATTGTGGGATTTAAATATGGCACAGCGGAGGAAAAGATTATGCTCTATGCAGATGATACCATGCTTTTGCTGGGGGACACGTCTCAGTCCTTGGTGGAGGCGATGTCTGTTATTAAAGACTTTGGTTCCTACTCCCGTCTTCTCATTAACTGGACCAAATCCTCACTGATGTTTGTAGATGAGAGACCTGGCGGCCGGTCTTTGCCGGATACGGGTATTCCCGTGTCGGGTGAGTTCCGGTACTTGGGCATACAGATCACACCTAAAATTCTGGATTTTGTTGGCCTTAATGTGACCCCCCTGTTGGCTAGATTCCAGGATAAGGTCAAGGTTTGGTCCCGGCTCCGCTTGTCCTTGTCGGGCCGGGCCAACCTTATCAAAATGATCCTTATGCCGCAATTGCTCTATGTTCTTCATAACTCTCCGGTAGTTATACCTCAGATTGTTTCGCATTGTTAACTCCATTTTCAGATCTCTCCTTTGGCTGGATGTCTAAGAATCCTAGGATTAAGCTGGAACACCTCCACCGTCCGAAGGACTTTGGGGGTCTGGCACTCCCGAATCCTTGGTTGTACTACCTGGCTTCCCAATTGAAGCATATTGCCGGTCCATGGGATGTGGGAGTCCCCGCCCTTCTTATGTCCCACACTGTGGGTCCGGGCAGGGTGGTGGCTCTTTTGGAATTCCAAAGATTCAGTAAGTCTAAAAAGCTCTTTTCCACATACGCTCTCGTTCAGAAATCCTGGAATAAAGCCCATCAGCTTCAGCAGGTGGTGGGCTTTACTAGTTTTAGCCCGATTTGGGACAATGCTATATATTCCGAATTGGCCAAGGTGCCCCACGGGGCCGGATGGGAGTCGCATGGCGTTACCCTCTTGAGGCATGTTTTCCGTAATGGTGTCCTCCGGTCCTTTGACGACCTGCGGCAGTCGTTTCATCTGCCTGTCTCTATGAAATGTTACTATCTGCAATTCAGGCATGCAGTCAGGGCTCAGGTGGGGGTGGACTCATGGGTTCAGTCCCCTACATCTGTATTTCACTTTATGTCTGAGGTAGACTTCCTCAAAGGGTTTATATCACATTGTTACTCATTATTGGGCTTATTTTTAGAACAGCACCCCCTGCACATGGTTATATCCTGGGAACAGGATGTTGGCTCTTTTGAGGAAGAGCAATGGGAGGAGGCCCTTCAGGCTGTACAGATGAGTTCTCTGAATGTGGCACAGAGGTTGTCTCAACTGTACATACTTTACAGGGTTCATTATACTCCTGCACGACTGCACAGGATGGGCAGACGTGACTCCTCTCTCTGTACCAGATGCTTGAGGGACCATCAGGATTTGATACACCTTTTGTGGCGATGCCCAAGACTTCACACATACTGGAGGGAGGTGCTCCGCACCTTGTCGAGTGTATTTGGAACCACGTTGTCAGAAGATCCTAAATTGTGTTTGCTGGGTATCTTGGGAGAGATCCAGGTCCCTGAAGTCACTTAACAGGCCATTTTGCGGGCTTTGTTCCAAGCCCGGAAGTTGATCTTGAGGCACTGGATCTCTCCAAGTCCCCCTACTACCAAGGAATGGATTGCTCAGATGGGGGAGATGCTTAGATTGGAGAAGTACATTTACCAGCACAGAGGTAGCCCAGGCAAGTTTGAAAAGCTGTGGGCTCCCTGGCTGGCAGTGCCTGGTCTGGCGCTGGTGGATCTGGTGCTGGACAGGATGCTGGCGGATGGGATGTGAATGCAATGAACTGTTTTGGTTGTGGCTTACACTGTCGACCAGTGTGGGGGGGTGAAGGTTAATGTATATTGATGATGTGGGACGCTGACTAGCGGTGTACTTGGGGGGGGGGGGGGAGGGGAGGTATTGAGATACTTTTGTAATGTATTCAATTGCTGATTGGTTGCAGGATGTTTCTGACATTTGTATTGCTTGTATACGATGCGGGGCGTGCCTGCCCTGGACTCTGTTACTGTGTTGTTCAAAGTTTAATAAAGTTCTTCTTGATATATAAAAAAGAAAAATTATCCTTCAAGGACTGGTGTACAGGGAATACTTTG
This sequence comes from Pelophylax lessonae, assembly GCF_965119305.1. Lineage (NCBI taxonomy): Eukaryota > Metazoa > Chordata > Amphibia > Anura > Ranidae > Pelophylax > Pelophylax lessonae. Next base: position 397,361,095 of record NC_138770.1, on the reverse strand, counting down.
GATTGGTTTTTAACCAACCCCCTATACATCTCATCCTGTACTGAGGTCTCCTTTGGAGGTTCAGGGATCTCTTCAGTGGAATAGATAGCTTGAAGGAGTCCCTTTAAGTCCTCCAGACCAAGCAGATGTCTGTTTAACTTGGTCTCCTCTACCTAACTATCTGGATCCAGATCAACCTCTTCCCCAGAGCTGGGCTCAGATTTTGCCTGACTTTCTGCCTCTCCCAAGTATTTTCCTCCTCCCTGGCAAGTCTGAGAACAAGGCAGAAAAGCTTCAGAAGACGCTCTGTAGGAGGGGCAAAACCGGTAAAGCTTCCTGTCATACCTCTGACGTCATTTCCTTTTCCTGCGGTTGGAGCACATGCTGGCTACGGCGTACATTCTGCCAGGAAACATTGCTTTTAACACTTGGAGAAGTTTGTGAGTGTTTTATTTGCTATTTAATAAAAAGCTTAGTTTTAACTTACTACACTATGGAAGCATGTTCTTTTATATGATGGTGATAACAAGGAGATGTGGAGGAGATTACCCTGGAGTATAAGATTAAATAGTTGGGAGTGTCCCGTACCCCTGGAAGGAGGTGCAAGATTACCCCTGTGGATATTTTAAAGGCTTGAACCCTGCCTACCTTTGGTAAGTAGGGAGGAGAGAGGGGAGCACGGTGTGGAACACTGATCACAGTGAGATCACGAGTGGAACAGAATTGCACATTGGACACCGGTCACTTTATGATTCATATGACCTGTATTGCACAAGGACTATTGAGCAGATGAAGGAAGATATTTGAAAAAAGTCAAGTTGGCACTTGTCACTTTTTATTTATTTATTCACAGATTTTTTAATTTACATAAATTGTTTAATTTACATAATTTATGAATATATTTAGCACAATTATTTATTTAGATTGATTAAACATTATATGGAAACTATATGATTGCTAGACACAGCACGGTTGAGCACTTTATAATTTATGTATATTGATTTTATCTATTATAAGCGCTTTTTAGGGTGTCAATATGCAAATACTGACACATCCTCTTAATAGATTTTTTAAAAACACTTTATAAGCTATTTCAAGGCAGCGCTGATTCATTTGCACTCATTCAGAAAAGCACTCAGCCCTGTCTTGGAAAGTAAGTTCTCCTGAGAAGAAGGGCCCTCCTTAGGGGTTAACTCCTCTGGGTCTGCTACCTGGGGTGAAGCAACAGAGGTGCGAAAGGACTAGATGGTGGCAAACTCCTTAACAGACTTAAGGAGATCCTTCATTAACCCTGAGCCTCTTTACCAGCCAATTTATTAATACACCTATAACAAAATGGCTTAGTGTGAGATTTGGACAATCTTTCCCCACATTTACCACATTTATTAGAGGAGCCAGTGCTAGCGGATGTAGGGGGTGGTTTGTCAGAGGCCTCCTGGGTTTCACTTGGGGATTCTGCAAGAGAAGAGGAAAACAAGTAACTGTCACTTTTCCTGCCCCCCTTTTACTTTGCCACAGGAACCCCCCCCAGGAGGGGAGAGCATGGGGTCTACCAGGGTGTAAAGCCTGACTCTGCTATTACCCAAAAGTAATGGGGGTATCCACCTGTGCTGTCTTTACATCCTTCATGAGGTGGATCCAGACAAGCTTTGCACTCCTTGCAGCTCGCTGGCTCTTGGTAGCTAAAGAGCCCGTCACGTTCCCACCGTCGCGCGGGTCCGGTGTCTCCTCTGCGCCCTATTCCCTCTTCTGGGTTGCACTGTGCGCGCTCCACCTCTTCCAATCGGACTGGAAGTTTTGGTTTCAGAACGAGGCTTGGAGTGCACGGAGTCTTCCCCTTAGTTGCTTAATACGTTCGGCCAGCCCTTGCCACATGACACCCACTGCATACAGGGGAAGACCCGAACTGCTAAGCAGAGTACAAAGGCGGGGAAACACCACTGTGCTGAAGCTTGAGGCATGCAGGTTAGTGCAGCCCTCATTGGCATTCCTAAAACCTGCCACGCAGGGGTACCATCCAACTCTCTAGGTCTTCTGGTCAGAGGGGAGAAAAAAAAAAAAAAAGTTTCACTGTGGGAGAAACACAATCAATACTGAGGGACAAGGGGAAGGGTGGGGCCTTTTAACCAGCTGTGAACTGATTGTGTTTGCTGTAGGGTTGAGCCTCATCTCTCAAGTGTTGCCGTCGTGGCAGGTGATAGGAGAAAACTCTGTACATATGGTCAAACCATATAAAAATAAAACTAGAGAACTCCTCTTGTAATATTTATTTTTAATCTAGTTTGACATTACGAATAATGCACTTGCACTAAGCTATGTAAACCTTTATAAGGGTCTGTTCACACCAGTGGTTTTATTAGAAAGTAGTCGCTGATATGCACTGTACTGCATGTCATACCTTCTTGCAGTGGTGTTAACTGACCTAATCTTAACAAGGCAAAACATCTTGTCTATACATTGGGGCTACACGGGGAAAGGCTGCTCAGGGTAGCTCAACGCATGTGGTGTGAATGGGCCCTTAGGTAGAATCACTGCACATACTAAACCTACCTATTCAACTAGGTCTCAATGCATCAACAGAAAGGAAAAACCCAAAAAGCCAATAATTTCCTACGAATTAAAAAAGCAACCAGGAGGCTTCAGGGCTATAGATTAAAAGGAATTTAACTGTAGCCAAGTGTGTATAATATAGACACACACACATACACTCACACACAGCTTTTTTTCACATAAAATAGGTGAAGGAACTTAACGACCCGCCCAAACCTATCTTTCCCCACCTACACACACTCACACCCTCCAAACTGCATCAAATAGTGGGTGTGGTAAAATATAACTAACTGTGGGAGGGTCTTAAAGGGTTGTTAAATACCAGCAGTGCATAGTACAGTACATAGTAAGTACAGGGTGCAGAGTTCAGTGGGGCTTACACACAGTGCAGGGTCAGGAGTTGCGCTACAAGCAGAGTTGGGGGTGCACTACGTATATAGTGCAGAATTCAGGGGTGCACTACACAGAATGCAGATTTTAGCCTTCTTCCACAGCGGCTTGCCTTTGCATCCCCCATCCACATCTAACTTTCACTCCTCTTCTTTTCTAGTACCTCCCTGCACACTGCCAGTAGCTCTGTCTCTCACTTGCAGGGAGATTATACCATGGGGTGTCAGCATCCGCACTACACCCCAGGCACCTGCATCTCCCTTGTCCCTATCCTGCACTTAGTGGGAGCCACCTAGGAAATCAGATCTGTGGGAGCCATTGGAAGTAAAGCTATCACTTGTAAACAAAGAAGTCAGAGTTCTGTGTTTACAAGTGATAGTGGTGAGCAGGAAGAAGGCCTGAGCCAGAGGTGGTTCCACCAAGCTCCAGATTTTTTAAACAGAAATGTTGGCTTACTGAAAAGTATGTCCATGTACAGTATAGTATGAACTAAATATTTGGTCGGGGTCCCTTTTGCATGAATTACTGCATCAATGCGGCACGGCATGGAGGCGATCGGTCTGTGGCACTCCTGAGGTGTAATGCAAGCTCAAGTTGCTTTGATAGCAGCCTTCAGCTCATCTGCATTGTTGGGTCTGGTGTCTCATCTTCCTTTTGACAATATCCCACAGATTATCTATGGGGTTTAGGTCACACGAGTTTCCTGGCCAATCAAGCACAGTGTTACCATGATAAATAAACCAGGTATTGGTACTTTTGGCAGTGTGGGCAGGTGCCAAGTCATGCTGGAAAATGAAATCAGCATCTCCATAAAGCTGGTAAGCAGAGGGAAGCATGAAGCGCTCTAGAATTTCTTGGTAGAGGGCTGCGCTGACTTTGGCCTTGATAAAACACAGTGAACCATCACCAGCAGATCACATGGCTCCCCAAATCATTATTGGCTGTGGAAACTTCAGACTGGACCTTCTGTGCCTCTCCAATCTTCCTCCAGACTCTGGGACCTTGATTTCTAAATGAAATGCAAAATGTACTTTCATCCGAGAGGACTTTGGACCATTGAGCAACAGTCGAGTCCTTTTTCTTCTTAGCTCAGGTAAGATGCTTCTGACATTGTCTGCGATTCAGGAGTGGCTTGACACAAAGAATGTGACAGCTGTAGCCCATGTCCTGGATACATCTGTGTGGTGGCTCTTGAAGCACTGACACTAGCCGTAGTCCACTCCCTGTGAATCATCACCAAATTCTTGAATGGCCTTTGCATCCCAATGCCCTTAAGGCTGTGGTTATCCCTGTTGCTTGTGCACCTTTTTCTACCACACTTTTTCCTTCCACTCAACTTTCCATTAATATGGTTGGAAACAGCACTGTGAGCAGCCAGCTTCTTTAGCAATGACCTTTTGTTGCTTACCTTCCTTGTGGAGGGTGTCAATGACTGTCTTCTGGACAACTGTCAAGTCAGCAGTCTTCCCCCTATAATTGTGTAAACTACTGAACCAGTCTGAGAGACCATTTAAAAGGCTCACAAAACCTTTGCAGGTGTTTAACGTTAATAAGCTGATTAGAATGTGACACCATGAGTCTACAATATTTAACTTTTTCACAATATTCTAATCTTCTGAGATACTGAATTTTGGGTTTTCACTGGCTGTAAAGCAAAAATCAAAATTAAAATTTTTGATGATAGTCTAAATTTTAGAGATACATCTGTATAGATTTTAGCCATAAATACCAAGCGAAGTACTTTGGCTGCCAAAGACCAGATTTTATTTTTACACAAGAAGACTTGCAAGCAACATTAAAAAAAGAAATGTTTCTTAACCACTTGCCAACCACTTGCCGACCGCCGCAAGTACATATACTGCGGCGGTCAGCCCCTCACAGGCAAAGTGACGTATCGGTACGTCACTAGCCTGTGAGGCTCTGGGGAGCGAGCGCGCGTCGCCGGATGCACGCTCCCGCTTGGTCACGGAGCCCCCCCGTGCGTGTGCCCTGTGGAGCCGATGTGGCGATCGTCCGTTACACCGGGAGAAAGGCAGATGGCTAATGTAAACAAGCCGCCTGTTATTCTCCCCTGTGTAAGAATAGTGATCATACGGTTCTACTATGTAGGACCGTTGATCTCTGTTCTTACACCTCAAGCCACAGCCAATCACAGTTAGAATCACACCCCTAGGGACACACTAACCACTCCCTCTCAAAAAAAGTTAACCCTCTCTCTGCCAGTGTCATTTTACAGTAACATTGCATATGTACTGATTACTGTAGTAATGTCACTGGTACCCCCAAAAGTGTCAAAAATTTCAGTCAAGGGTCCAAACTGTCTGCCGCAGTGCCGCAAAAAAAAAAAAAAAAAAAAAAAAAACTGCAGATCGCCGCCATTATTCGTTAAAAAAAAAAAAAAAATACAAAAATCTTTCCCTTTGTTAGTAAACGCAATAACTCTTGCGCAAACCAATCAAAATATGCTTTTTGCGATTTTTTTTTACCAAACATATGTAGCATAAAACAAATTGGCCTAAAATTTAAAAAAAAATTTTTTTACATTTTTTTGGGGAATTTCATATAAAAAATGTGAAAAATATTGTTATTTTTGCAAAATTGACACTCTCTTTTTGTTTAGAGCATGATAAAAAAAAGAAAAAAAAAAAAAAAAAAAAAAGGCACAGGTGATCAAATACCACCAAAAGAACGCTCTGTTTGTGGGAAAAAAAGGACATCAAATTCATTTAGGTACAGCGTCGCACAACCGCGCAATTGTCCGTTAAAGTCACGCAGTGCCGAATCGCAAAATAGGCCCTGGTCAGGAAGGGGGTAGAATCTTACAGGGCTTAAAGTGGAGTTCCACCCTATTTTTATACTTACCTCCATCTTCTCGCTCCGGGTCACCTGAAAAAGAAATGGATAATCGCATATTTTTTTTTTTTTTTACTTACCTCGTAGCGAAGAAAAAATACTTACCTTACTTCCTTCTTCCTCCTTCCTCGGCCGCGGCCCGTCGTCACTTCCTGGCTCTGCAATGATTCCTGGGAGCTGAACGTCATAGCTCCCAGGAATCATTGCGCCTGCACCGGCCCGACGTCAGTTCCGGGTCGCGCGCGTCATCCCCTTCTAAACAGCTTCTGGGCATGCCCAGTAGCTGTAGAGGGATGACGCGCGCGACCCGGAAGTGACGTTGGGGCCGGCGCAGAGCATCGTGGGACCAAAGAAGGCGGAAGAAGACGCCGAAGGGGATCTCGCTGGCTTCAAGCTGCCCACATCTGAGATGGCAGCGCTGGACAAGACGTTTGCAAGGTAAGTATTTGTCCTAACAGGTAAGTGCAACCCGGGACAGATCAGAGGCTAGCCATTGTGGAATGTACTAGCCCTGACTGTCCCGGGGGTATAAAAAAAAAAAAAAATCCAGGGTGGAACTCCGCTTTAAGTGGTTAACCTTCACATTGTGAAACAAATGAAAATACCAACAACGTTTCTGGGAAAATTAAGTGGTACTAAAAGGCTGACATTTTTTTTTACCTTTGTGCATGAAAGTAAAAAAAAAAAAAAAAAAAAATCTGTATCCAGCTCCCCCCCCCCCCTATATTTACCTAAACCCATCGATCCAGGCTCCCTCTACTCTTTCTCCCCACAGGACAGATCCACAGCGCTCCAGCTGCTGTCAATTCAACTCTGATGAGGTACAGGGTCATGCCCCACTGTGAATGGATGCAGGCAGCAGGGCTCGGGAGCAAGCCCGCATGAGTGCCCCATAGGAAGCAGCTTCCTATGGGGACACTGGATGAACAGGAGGAGCCAGAAGCATTGGTGGGGATCCGAGAAGAAGAGGATCAGGGCTGCTCTGTGCAAAACCATTGGCAAGTATGATACCTTTATTTTTGTAAAAAAAAAGTTTACCTTTAGAAACGCTTTAAAATAGCTTTCAATCCTCCCATGGCAATAATTTCTCCTAGTATTGGGGGGGGGGGGGGGGGAGGGGAATTCTTACCGGTTTTCTAAAGTACATTACCAGACAAGTTCTTTGATCATTACTATTAGTTTATATCCAGCTATCTTCAGGTGATTGGATTTCTGTCCTGTACTATACTCTAGGAAACAGATTTCACTAGTAGGCCAAAGATCCTATTTTTCCTTTTTTATACGTGATCACATTTCCTCTGTTCTCAGCTGCATAAGAGTTGGGGGGGTGGGGGGGGGGGGAGCAGCACCATGCTGCGCTTCACAGAGAATGGCTATACAGCAGGGGCATATCATGACAAGTCTGATTATTGGAGATCATTCTGGGTTCACAGCACAGCTAGAGAATGGACCACAGTTTTCATGCTTAATGTGCTAAGTTTTTAATAGTAAAGAAGGGGGACTGGCAGGAACACCAGGGATTTCAGATAAAGGAAACAGGAGATTTCTTCATACCTGTACATTGTACAGCAGGCACATATCAGGAATATGAAGCGTTGGGGTAACAAACGCTTTAAGAATAATAGCATCCAAATGTGCATTGCAATTTAGAATTGCTGAGATTCTAAATCACCTAATGTCAACGGGCCTACAAAGGACTTTTCTCTACTCAAGATAAACATATATCGGCTCTCCAAATAACCATCTTACATAGACGAAATGTGAGAAGGACTACTATTTACCAATGACGGAAATTACATTTTAAAAACGAATTTCCCAATGGCACTGGGACTCCACAAATATACGCGCTATATATCCTACATTAATAATTATGCTAACAAAATTAGCGTGTGCTTTAAATTGCCATTAGCGTTGCTCCTGTTTCTTCTTGCTGAAGGCTGCCATTTTGCTGAAGCACAGAGCCCCTGAACAGAAGTAAATCATAAAGCGGAACTAAATCCTTTAATTTAACGGTTTCATAAAACAGTTACATTCCTGGAATGCCGGGATTGCTGTCACATTTGCTTGTTTTCTCAACCCAACTGTCAAACCATCAAATGGCTGATGTCATAACTGATCACATGCAGCACCATAGCAGTTGCAGATCAAACAGAAGCAGCTTCCTTAGCTGTAAAGGATAAAGGCTGTCAGCAGAACGGCTTCTATGAATTTGGTAGTGCCTAAAAATGTAGAGCAACTAAGCATGTCTGGAGCAGGGTGAGACAGTGTATTACTGGATTTAAACAGTAAAGAGCACTTATTTTTAATGTTTTACATAGCTATACCTGCAAAAGGGGCCAGCCTGAAGTGATCTAGCGGGACTTCCTTTTCTTACTAAAGTTCCACTTTAACTGCCACTCCGGAAAATGCTGAAGTGAACATGTCCTGATCTGTATTGTACTGCTAAATTTCTTTACCAAAAAAAAAAAAACCACACACAGCAAAAGCGGAGGCGGGTCTATGAAAATATAAATCACAGAGCCGAGATCTCCGTGATTTATATTTCCATACACCCACCGCTTTTACATTTAGTAGCCGAGATCAGGGAAGTGACAGGGGTAGGAGCGGAGATGATTTCATCTTGCAGCCGACATGTTTTAATGTTACCGTGGCAACAGCTGATGCGGTGTAACGTTACAACACACTACCCCGTGAGAATTCCCTACTCTCCAGACCTCTGAGCATGCGCAATGGTAACCTGCTCAGCTGTGCCATGACGTATGTGCACCGGAAGTGATGAGGTATGGAATTTTCACGAGGTATGGTTTTCTAACGTTACACCGGCATGTCTCCCAGAGGCATGATGGGTTTTGTAGTTTCATCACACCTGACATGCCAAGGTTTCCTATCCCTGTGATAAGCATGAAAGCCCGATTAATGTTGGGCAAGACATTCCCACACATGAAAGTACTTTATTTCGAGCCACATGCCATAGGGAGGCCTTAGGAAGAAATGCCCCCTGTCCCAAAATGAATTAAACACCCCCTCTTACATATGCAACATCCCCAACAGAGCCACATTCAGCAGTAAAACACTTATTGTGGCGCGGGTGAAGAGTTAGTATTTCGGTCAGGTTTATTAATGTCACCATGTGACAAGTCAGCTACTCTTGGTTGCTCATTTTCTTCACTTTTCTTTGATTTTTTTTTTTTTTTTTACCTTCTGACTTTATTTTTATTTAGGTTTACACGATTTCATTTTTGTCCTGACATGTTCTTTTCCCCCTCCCCACCATTGTTTTCCTTTTTTGTGGGGTGGGATATGCCTTGTGTCAACACAGCCTTGATTAAGAGAGAAGGTTTTTTTGTGGCTACGGAGGTATATGGGGCTCATCCATCAGTGGTTATCTGTGTCCACATGGATAAGTGTACCTGTATTACATATCTGGGAGACAGACAATTTCATAGGGTGGAAGACAGTCCACATCTTCCGTAAGACAGTATTTACTAGTATACTTTCTCTTTTTCTGTTCATCTCATTTTTATATGTGGCCAATAGATGGGAGGAGAGACAGATCTATCCCCATCTCTTTATACAGGTTGGTGTTGGTGAGTAGACCATGAGTTTACATATCCCCTAAATTGCCTGGACCCTTTATATTGAATGTAGGAGGAGATTATAACCCTCATATTTTCTATATGTATTTATAAAAAAGTTTCACCATTTAAAAGTGGTCGATCTTAATATTACCACATAGAACGTTGAGAATATATATATATATATATATATATTTTTTTTTTTTTTTTTTATTTATTTATTTATTTATTTATTTGGGATCTACCTATTATCAGCAAAGCTGATATATTTATTTATTAGGGACCGACCTATTATCGGCAAAGCTGATATATTTATTTATTTATTTATTTATTTATTAGGGATCGACCTATTATCGGCAAAACCAATACATCGAGGGCTGATCTGCACTTTCCCTGATATATCGGATTTGGCCCCTGAGGTTACCGATATTGCCGATATTTCGGGAAAGTGCTTATACAGGAGTGATGCCTGCAGCTAGAGGCATCACCCCGGTACCGGCGTCCATAGCCGACGGTCGGCTGTCTTGTAATGACAACCGATGTGGCTGAGAAACCGCTCGGCTGTCATTACAAGTAGCGGGAGGGGATACAACCCCCCTCCCGTGGCTCGCCCGGGTCTCCCATCCCGCCGGAGAGACCCGGGCATCCTACCTGCACGGCCACCGAAGAGAGGACCCGATCAAAGCCGCATTCGGCTCTGATCGGGTCTACATCACTTCTGGGTACTCTGTGACAAATTCTAAAAAATTACAGCATTCAAAACAGCCAAACTTGGCGTTTTGAATGATTTTAAGTGCAGAGGAGGGGTGTGGGGTCTTTTAGACCCCCAGATGCCTCCACAACAGTACCTGTGAAAAAAAATTTTTTTTTTTAAATGTCCGAAAATATCAGCAGAGATCAGCTGATACTGATATGCAATGACCAAAATATCGGTATCGGCAATAAAAAAAACTATATTGGTCGATCACTAATATATAAGCACCCTATAGGTATACGTGTTATGGTCACTTACATACCTTTTATGATTTACAGTAAAGGTTACGTTTTATTTAAGTGGGCTTTTGGTGCATAGCCTCAATCGCACTCTTGTCTAGTTCATTACTGTCTGTATACCTACTGGGAAGATAGCTTCTCAGTTCCTGACATAGAGATGAGTGTTAGACACAGCAGGAAGTGAGGAGAAACCTCTTCAGTGGGGACACTTACAGCATTTATATCATACCCAGTTCTAAACCCAACCCCCCGGAGCTGGACTTTGATTGCAATGTTCCTAGTGGTCAGGTTTATATGGGGGAGGAGGTTATATCTCCCCCAGGACACATAGCTCTGAATAAAATAGTCTACCATTTGGGACTATGGTGCCCTGCAGTGCTCAGGGGCTTCATTGCTGGGCTGTAGATATTACCTCTATATAAGAAGTGATAACATACACCAACCATGCTGTCTACAGATGCTGTGAGCCAAGCCCTGTGTACAATTCAGTTCAGGGAAACCACTGTATATGTGGAGAATGGAAGGGAGCTCTTCGTACACCTCATACCACACTCACCTTCACTGCCACCTCAGGCGCCGAGTTCACCACCATCAGCGTCCCTGCCCCTGCAGGTAATGGTTTCAGGTGCGAGCCAACCCCTTTATCCTCCGCTTCGTTTTCAGAGTCAGAGCCACTGCTGTAAGAAACTAAGCCAGCCAGGGAGGCCATGATGGAGCAGGAAGTACGTCAGACTGCAGCGCCGCAATGCGTGCTGGGAGAAGACGCCACTGGTAAACAACGTGTGTGTTGTCAATAAAGTTTGTAGAGAGAGCAGGAAGTTACAGGATCCTGTCGTGCCTAGAACGTGGTCACGTGATGCCGACCTAGCTGTGAGGAAGAGAGGCGTTAGTATTCACATGCTGATTCCATTGTAGGAGCTCTGCTTTGCTACACAGCGTTTTCTAGAGATTTATAATACAATAGGAGACAGAGCAATTGGAGTTAGCTACCTTCACATCTAGCTGTTGCTAATTTTAAATTGGAAGTAAACCCTCCTCTGACACTTTTCCCTATAGGTAAGCCTATGATAAGGCTTACCTATAGGTACTGTAAATATCTCCTAAACATGTACCGTTTAGGAGATATTTACCTTCCATGCATCCAGTGACGTCACTGGCGCATGCGCTCTGAAGGAACGGCCGATCGTGCCGTTCCTTCAGAGCCCCGTGCCGTGACTGTCAGCTCCCGCGCGCGGGAGTGACGTCACCGCGGCTCCGGCCAATCAGATGGCCGGATGCCGCGATCCCGGAAGACTGAACATGTCACCCGTCATACAGGTGAGTGAGCGGCACGGCGGGGGCTCGTTCTAAGGTAAGTATTTCATAATGAGCTAGTATGCGATGCATACTAGCTCATTATGGGTTTGTCTCGCAGGGTGTGAAAGAAAAAAAAAAAAGAGTTTACAACCTCTTTAAAGGCGTTTTTGTTCAGGCGTTTTTAGGTTGACAAGTGACCAATGAAAAAAATAAAAACGCCTGTAATCTGCCAAAAAAAAAAAAAGCTCATGTACTTTTTTGAGCGACGGGCGTTTTGCTTTAGGCGACAGAATGTTCAGATGCAAACAAGGGCCATGGAAATGAATGGGATTTGTCTTGATGGGCGTTTTTAGAGCTAAGGCTTAGGCTACGTTCACATGTTAGCGTAGCTGACCGCGGGCAGAATAACTGCGATTCTGCCCGCGATCCGGAAATCATTGCAAATCATGGGACACATGACGCCCAAAAAGGTACAAGAGCTACTTTGGGGCGTCATCTGTTCCGTGATTTTGTTTGCGCGATGTTACCGCGATTCGTCATGTGGAAATTGTGGCAACAGCGCTAGGGGTGCCATTGCAAATCAACGGCAACGCACAGGCGTCCCTCAATTTGCAATGACTTCCGGATCGTGGGCAGAATCACGGTGATTCTGCCCGCGGTCCGCTACGCTAACATGTGAACGTAGCCTGAAGCCCCGTACACACGTACCGATCGGCCGTCTTTTGTCCAGGGCTGTCGTGTCTGTTGAAAACTGCAAAAGACTGCACACGAATTTTGTTGGCCAACAACAGCCGACTGCAGAAGTGATGTCATGTGATGGTTAACTTTCCTGGTCTTTTTTCTTTTCTGAGCATGCTCAGTCTTGCAAATCTGCTGTCTGTCAGCTGAATTCTGTACTGACTGGCGAACAATCGACCGTTCTGGTGTCGGCCAACAAAAATTTTGATGCCTGCACGACAGATTATTTTCGTCCGAAAGTGCGCTGTCGGAAGCATCATACTAACAAGCCGAAAATCGGTCGTCGGCCGAATCTTTACGGCCGACAATTGGTACGTGTGTACGGGCCTTTAGAGCAGAAAATCGCCCAAAAACACCTAGATGTGAACAGAGCCTAATGGGCCATACACACTATAAGATTTTCTGAAGACTTTTTCCTTTAGACTTACCAAAACCATATAATATGAGGTCAAACCTAAACACATTCCATTTGTATGCAATCTGGCAGGCCCTTGCATTACATAGAAAAGGTAAATCTGAAGGAAATCTAACCACAAAAGTTGTATAATGTGTATCCAGCTTTAGGCCCTGTTCACACCTGAGCATTTTTCAGCTCGTAAAACACTCCTCTCTGAAGTCTCAAAACGCCAAACTAGAAAAATCCAATTCATTTCAATGGGCACTGTTCACATATGAACGATTTGTCGCCTGAAGCTCAAAAAAGTACATAAGCTTTTTTTTTTTTGGAAGATTACAAGAATTTTTGTTAACCACTTAAGCCCCGGAAAATTTTACCCCCATTCCGACCAGGGGTTTTTTTGCGATTCGGCACTGCATGACTTTAATGGACAATTGCGCGGTCGTGTGATGCTGTACCTAAACAAATTTTACGTCCTTTTTTTTCCACAAACAGAGCTTTCCTTTAGTGGTATTTGATCACCTGTGCGATTTATACTTTTTGCGCTATAAACAAAAAAAGAGCGTCAATTTTGCAAAAATAACAATATTTTTCACATTTTTTTTATATGAAATTCCCAAAAAAAAATGTAAAAATCAAAATTTTTTAACATTTTTGGCCAATTTGTTTTCTGCTACATATGTCTGGTAAAAAAAAAAATCGCAAAAAGCGTATTTTGATTGGTTTGCGCAAAAGTTATTGCGTTTACTAACTAAGGGAAAGATTTATGTCATTTTTGGTGTTTTTTTAACGCGTAATGGCGGCGATCTGCGGTTTTTTTTTTTTTTGCGGTACTGCGACATTGTGGCGGATAGATCGGACCCTTGACTGACATTTTTGACACTTTTGGGGTTACCAGTGACATTACTGCAGTAATCAGTGCTATACATATGCACTGTTACTGCAAAATGACACTGGCAGGGAAGGGGTTAACTTTATTGGGGAAGGAGGGATAAGTGTGTCCCTAGGAGCGTGCTTCTTACTGTGATTGGACATAGCTACTGGTGTAGGAACAGTGATCAACGGTCCTACATAGTAGAACCGTATGATCACCATTCCTACACAGGGGACAATGACAGGCGGCTTGTTTACATCAGCCGCCTGCCTTTCTCCCTTCACGGCGGACGATCGCGAGTGACCGGCAGACATCGGGTCTGCCGGTCACACGCACGCACTTCCCAGGGAATTAGCCTGGGCGGGCGCGACAGTGACAGGCTAGTGACGTAACGGTACGTCACTTTGCCTGGCCGGGGCTGACCGCCGCAGTATATGTACTTGCGGCGGTCGGCAACCGGTTAAATGTCAATGCTTGCCTCCAAACACCTGCAAAAAAATGCCTGAAAACAATAGGCTCAGGTTTGAATGAAGCCTAAGGCTCCATTCACATATAGGCGCTTCGGATCACGGGCAGAATCGCTGCGATTCTGCCCACGATCCCGAATCATTGCAAATCACTGGATGCCCGTGCGATTCCTGTGATTTGTAATGGCACCCCAAACGTGACGCGATTGTTGCCTGACGTATCGCAGTAAAACTGTGCAACCAGAATCGCGGGAAGCCTGTCACCCAAAAAAACTACAAGAACTTATTTTGGGCAACAGGCATCCCACAATTCTGTTTGTGCGATTCGTTGGCTGAAAATTGCACCACGTTTGAAGTGCCATTGCAAGTCACGGGAATCGCATGGGTGTCCCGCGATTTGCAATGATTCGGGATCTCGGCGATTCTGCCCACGATCCAAGACGCCTATATGTGAATGGAGCCTAAAACAGAATAATGACACTATAGTCGGACGGGGAGAGCTCTTTTTAAATGGAAAGCATTTGTGTTTTTAAAACTCTATTAGGCTCCGTTAGGGTTGCCACCTTTTCTTCAAGCCAAACCCAAACACTTTAGCGGTGCAGGGCACCTTTTTTTTCATAGCATATTATAGGATTATAAAATACCCAGGACACCTTTGGGTGCCCCAAGGAAAGTAGTAATGCGGTGCGTATAGCGCACAGTGGTGAACAGTGGGTGTGGCCAAAAATCTCTTGCTGACATCATCTCCCAGTGACCCTGACCGCAGGGCGATTTTCATGTAAAATCTCACAAACAGAATCGCAGGACACCTGTCGCCCAAAAGAAGAACTTATTTTTAAACACCTAAATGTGAACAGAGCGTTCGTCCCCGTTCACACTAAGGCGACCTGTGAGGCGACCTGGTCGCCTCACAGGTCACCGTAGGTCGCCTTCCATAGGGAAGCTGTGGACCCGTTCTAATAGGAGCGACACAAGTCGCTCCGACTTAGAAAAAGGGTCCGGAGCTTCTTTGGGGCGACCCGGAGGCTACCGCCATAGACTTCAATGTTATGAAGTCCGTGGCGGCCGCTCCGAGGTCGCGGCACGCTGCTCGCACCGCGACCTCGGAGGTCGCCCCCCCAAGTCAGATCGCGGCAATGTGAACGGGGCCTAAAGCTCAACTCCACTTTTGTTGAGAAACATTCCCCTCTGGGTGATCTCATTACATTACAAGGATTAGAAAGAAACTTTGTTGCAGATTCCTACCTTTTGTAACAGCCCATTCAGACTGGCGCGACACGGCTTTGTGGGGCGACCTGTGAAGTGTGCACCGCGACTTGCACGGACTTCATATAATTGAAGTCAATGCAAGTCGCCTCCAGGTCGCCCCAAAGTAGTACAGGACCCTTTTTCTAAGTCGCAGCGACTTGTGTCTGAATGGACTCTTATTGTGAAGAAATCACTGTTTGTTCCCCTGTGCTCCGTGAGTCTAGAGCCGGTTCACACTACTCCGACTTGGGACACGACTTGTGTGCCCTGAAGTCGCCCCAAGTCTCTTGTCATCGAAAATTCAATGTAAATGAATGAGAACCGTCTTAATATGCACTACTGAAGTCGCTCCGACTTCAGAAAAGGTTCCTGTACTACTTTAAGGCGACCTCGATCCGACTTGTGCACATAGACTTCAATGGAAGTCGCCTCTAAGTCGGATCCTTATCTATTTTCAAGCGACTTGTTATCAGACTTTCCAGGAAGAAGAAAAAGATTAGCCAGGCATTCCCCACAGACAAAGTCGCCTATCATTCAAGTCTCTTCAAAGTAGTGCCCAAGTCTCTTCAAAGTCACGCTAAAAAGTCGCTCCTTCATGGGGCGACTTTCTGGTCGCGGTAGTGTGAACCAGCTCTTAGCCCCTTTCACACTTGTGCGACCTGAAAGTCGCACGTTTTTGTCACAGTTTTGACTGGACTTGAAGCAATGCCTGTGTAATCTTGAGGTCTATGGGCCTCAAGTAGGACCAAAGTAGCGCAGGGACTACTTTGAGGTTTCACAGATCTGAACGGCACTCATTGGAAATCATGGGGTATGACTTGTCATGTGACTTTGCAGTCCCAAGTCGCAGGACAAGTTGCACAAGCGCGAATGGGGTCTAATAGGAGTGGTTTCATAATTATCAATCAGCTGTGCAGCTGCAGAGCACTAATGAGGAAATCTGCTGGGTCTGCATCCCTTTAGGCCCCTTTCACACTTGTGCGACTTGGGACTGCAAAGGCACATAACAAGTTGTACTCTATGCTTTCCAATAAGTACCGTGCATATCTGTGCAACTTCAAGTCGCAATGACTTCAAAGTAGTGCCTACACTACTTTGGTGCGAAGTTGATGCGTTTTGAGGTCCATAGACATAGGTTTTGCTTCAAGTCCAGTCAAAATTGTGGCAAAATCGTGCGACTTTTAGATCACATAAGTGTGAAAGGGGCCTTAGACGTGATTTCCTATTGGGAGTATCTCACCAAAAATGACATTTGTGTTGCAGGGGATGGCTGAAATCTGATTTGTATCTTAGGCAGACTTCTGAGAAAATTGGTGAGCCAATCACACAAGCAGAAAATGATGTTTCTGGGGTGTGGTCAGTACACATTCTGTGTACAGAACACCCCCAGGTAGCAGAAAATAACAGCGGCTGCAGATTGGAAAGAAAAGGTAATTTTGATAACATTCAATTACAATATGACTTGTGTTGCAATTGTATACGCTATATTATTATTTATTTATTTATTTGCTATTTTAACCACTTCTGGACCAGAAGACCCCCTAATGACCAGGCCATTTTTTGCCATATGGCACTGCGTTATTTAACTGACAATTGCACGGTCGTGCAAAGCTGTACCCTAATAAAATTTATGTCCTTTTTTTCCCCACAAATAGAGCTTTCTTTTGGTGATATTTGATCACCTGTGCGTTTTTTTTTGTGCTATAAACAAAAATGAGCGACAATTCTGGAAAAAAAAAAAACAATGTTTTTTACTTTCTGCTATATAAAATTCCCAATAAAAAAAAAAATTAAATCTTATTTTTTCATCATTTCAGGCCAGTTTGTATTCTGCTACAAATTTTTTTGGAAAAAAAATCCCAATGAGTGTATATTGATTGGTTTGCGCAAATGTTATCGCGTCTACAAACTAGTGGAAAGATTTTTTTTTTTTTTTTTTTTCTTTACTAGTAATCAGCAATTTTTAGCAGGACTGCAACATTGCGGCGCACAGATCGGACACCTGACATTTTTGACACTTTTGGGGGGACCAGTGACATTACTACAGTAATCAGTGCTAAAAATATGCACTGTTACTGTACTAATGACACTGGCAGGGAAGGGGTTAACACTAGGGGTGATCAAAGGGTTAAATGTGTCCCTAGGGGGTGCTTTCTAACTGGGGGGGATGGGCTTGCTGAATGAATACACAGACCTGTATTCCTAAATAAGAGGAACACAGGATCCCTGTGGGCTGATAAACGTGCGTAAAGCTGCTACCAAGGTGTGTTGCTGAAAGTGATAGTGAAAATAATTGGTGCACTAAACTAATAAATAATAATATTCACAATAATGCCAATAAATTGAAAACATATGTGAAAAAGTCCAAAACTTAAAAGTCCATTCTCTTGTAACAACGTGCAAAAAAATAAATAAACTTTTGTGACTTGAATAATGATGTGAATCCTGTAAACTCAATTCGATCACTGTGATAACCACGTGAGATGATCCCCACCACCGACAGGTTAATCTTCTTCTTACCAGATAAACTTATATCAAGCGTGAGTTATATACATTTATAAAATGCCAACTCAATTCCCATGCACCTTCAACCGGCGTGTGTATGCACTGCAAGCCGCTTACCAGATGTCAAATGGGCTTAGCATAGGAAATAGAGTCTCCTCACTCCAGAATATAGGCTGTCAGCTGATACAACGATCCCAATATAAGTGATGTCCTGTCTCCGTGCGAGTCCTGTTGTCCCGGGGACAAGATGGCAACCGTGTGCAGAGAGTTGTGAGCATTCCTGAGTGCATCTTGTTCACCTTGGTGACTGAGTGAACGTTACAGATTTGGCCTGTTGCTACATCTTTTCCAGAACACATCAGGACTCGCACGGTCTCGCACTGGTTCTGCCCTCCCCTCTGTAAACTGACCACGGTTTATCATGGCTGCTGAGCCCTGACACCGCAGTCAGTTTACGTGCTTCCGTCATCTTGCTGTCTCTCCTTGCTCCCTCTCTTCCCCCTCCTCCCTCCCTGCCTGACAGCTCTGTCAGTGTTGATTATTCCTCTCCTGCTGCTAAAGTTACTGTTTTCTTCCTATAATCCCCATTGTAATATTACAGTATGTGTCCCAGTGTATGTTATTTATAAAGATAATGCTGCTTCATACCTAATTTCAGAGCACTGCTCGGCGCTCACGTGACCACCTGCTGCTCTCCTCCCAGCTGGCGTCAGTGGGGTATTCTCAGCCTTGCCTGCTGTAGCTGTCAGATCAGGGAAGACGGTGGCGGGCAGTCACGCGAGCGCTGAGCGGCGCTTTGAAATTAGATATGAAGTGGCATATTTTTTATAAATAACATACACTAGGGCACACACTACAATATAACACTGGGGAATTACAACCACTTTAAGCACAGCATTTATTCTGCATTCACACCTGAACGTAGCATCTTTGAGCGTTTTTTCCATGTGTTTTTATACAACGTTTTTCAGTTTTGGCATTTTTTTATTGGCCAATAGAGAAAACTATCATCTGTTGTATCATTTGTTGCTAGTTTTTTTAGCAGTTCCATCAGCTTGTTTTTTTATTATGTTTTCTCTTTATTTGTTTGAGGTATAGGGTTAGAGTTAGAGTCCATTCACACTGCCGCGACTTGTGAGGCGACTTGTGTGCCCTCAAGTCGCCCCAAGTCGCTTGACATAACAAAAGCAGTGTAAATCAATGAGAGCCGTCTTAAATGGCACTACTGAAGTCGCTCCGACTTTAGAAAAGGGTCCTGTACTACTTTGAGGCGACTTGTATCCGACTTGTCCCAATAGACTTCAATGGGAGTTGCCTCCAAGTCGGATCCTTTATCTTATTTGAAGCGACTTGTGATCCGACTTTGCATGAAGAAGAAGGAAAATTAGCCAGGCATTCCCCAAATTGCAGCCATGCCTACCGTTTCTATATACCATTATCTCTGCCTGGTCTGTGTGAGTGGCACTGGTGGACACTGATTCATGGCACTGCTACGTGGCACTGGTGGACACTGCTACGTGGCACTGGTGGACACTGCTACGTGGCACTGGTGGACACTGCTACGTGGCACTGGTGGACACTGCTACGTGGCACTGGTGGACACTGCTACGTGGCACTGGTGGACACTGCTACGTGGCACTGGTGGACACTGCTACGTGGCACTGGTGGACACTGATTCGTGGCACTGGTGGACACTGCTACGTGGCACTGATACGTGGCACTGGTGGACACTGATACGTGGCACTGATACGTGGCACTGGTGGACACTGATTCGTGGCACTGGTGGACACTGCTACGTGGCACTGATACGTGGCACTGGTGGACACTGATACGTGGCACTGATACGTGGCACTGGTGGACACTGATTCGTGGCACTGGTGGACACTGCTACGTGGCACTGATACGTGGCACTGGTGGACACTGATACGTGGCACTGATACGTGGCACTGGTGGACACTGATTCGTGGCACTGGTGGACACTGCTACGTGGCACTGATACGTGGCACTGGTGGACACTGATACGTGGCACTGATACGTGGCACTGGTGGACACTGATTCGTGGCACTGATACGTGGCACTGGTGGACACTAAGTGTGAGGAAAGGGATATGCAGTGTAGTTAGCGTACTATATACCACTATAGTTAGATTCAATAATCTAGTTTCTGTAGGGAAAGTGTTAAGTGTCAGGGTGACCGTAGTGTAGTTTAGGGTGAACTGACTCTGACTGCTATGCCAGGGTGACAGAACTCATCCATGTCAGGGTGACCACCATAAGAAAAAGATAATTTTTCTTAAAATTATTATTAGAGCAGCAATGGGGCTCCGCTCCTTTTATGCCAGGGTGACAGAACTCATCCATGTCAGGGTGACCGCCATAAGAAAAAGATAATTTTTCTTAGAATTATTAGTAGAGCAGGGATGGGGCTCCGCTCCTGTCACACCTGGGCGTTTTTGTTGCAGGCGTTTATTGGGCATTTTTTGGACATCTTTGGAGGCAGGCATGACATCTGAACTTTTGTATAGGAGTGTATATATACACAAACACACACACACACACACACACACTATATATACACACATATAGGTGTGAAAGGAGGGTAACACCATCCCTGCAAATAATTTCAGTAGCGCAGGGATAGGGTTCCGCTCCTTTCACACCTATATGTGTGTGTGTGTGTGTGTATATAATATATATATATATATATATATATATATATATATATATATATATATATATATATATATATATATATATACTGTGTGTATATGTGTGTGTGTGTGCATATATACCCCTATACAGAAGTTCAGATGTCATGCTTGCCTCCAAAGACGCCCAAAAAATGCCCAATAAACGCCTAAAACAAAAACGCCCAGGTGTAAAAGGAGCGGAGCCCCATCCCTGCTCTGATAATAATTCTAAGAAAAATTATCTTTTTTTTTCCCCCAGACACTAAATCCAAAGAAATCTTTTTTTTTTTTACTAATTTTTTCAATAATTGGCTCTCTATCAAAAACGACAATTTTTACGAACTTTTTTTTGGTGGGCAATGAGTAAATTGGCCAAATACAAAGTCGTACAAAGTCGTCTATCATAAGTCGCTTAAAATAATTCACAAGTCGCGCTGAAATCGCACTGATGTCGCGCTAACAAGTCGCCCCTTATGAGGCGACTTAGAGGTTGCGGTAGTGTGAACTGGCTTAGGGCTCTTTAACACGGACGTTCCGTATGTCCGTAAATCACCCCATCCGTTTGCGGGTGATATACGGACATAATGAATGTCTATGGGATTGCGGATGACATCCGCTGACATCCGATTTTCGTCCTTTCAATTCTGTTCCGTTTTTTGGAACGGAACAAAACCCTATTTTTGTTCCGTTTATAAAAAACGGAACGGATGCAAAATCGGATGTCAGCGGTGTCATCCGCTGACATCCGCAATCCCCATAGACATTCATTATGTCCGTATATCATCCGCAAACAGATGAGATGATATGCGGACATACGGAGCGGATGACACAAGTGTCATCCGTGTCCGTGAAAAAAAAAAAGTGCCGGAGCAGATCGCAATACGGTCCGCTCCGTGTGAAAGAGCCCTTAAGGTTAGGTTAGGATTTGAGTTAGAAGTTAATATTTTATTTATTGTGATTTTATTTATTTTGTTATGATTAGGGTGTTAATAATATTACTACCAATATTAATAATAATAAATTAATAAATACATTTAAAATTAATACAGAAATAAATATAATCATAAATACAATAAATGAATACTATGTAATAATAAATAATTACCCCTAACCCTTAAAAAAATAAAATAATAATAATAAACACCCTACCGCAAATGAAATAAATGAGCATTATTAATAATAATAAAAATGTATTTGAGCTACAATAAAAGCTCCAGAACTTTTTTGAGCTTCAGGCAACTAGGAGCAAAGATGTGAACCAACTTCATAGAGAATAATTGATTTTTTTTCTCTTGCAGCGTTTTGGAGCTTCAAGCTACAAAACGATGAGGTGTGAATAGGGCTTTAGAGGCAGTAAAAAAAAAAAAAAAAAGGCTTCGGGTTTGTGTTTTTGATCATAGCTTTCTGGCAGAAAAAAAAAACATTAAACTCTCCAAAACTCACTTAAACTATGTACAAAAAGGCTTTGGGAGTTTTTTTTCCAGGGGAACTGTCTTTTTTTTTTTAAGCCCAGTGTGCATGGAGCCTAAGATTTTACCCCCTTCATGACCAGAGCATTTTTTGCTATTCAGCACTGGACTGCTTTAACTGGTAATTGTGTGGCCTTGCAGCACTGCATCCAAACAAAACTTATGTCATTTTTTTCGGTGATATTTGACTGGGTTTTTAATTTTTTGTGATACAAATGAAAAAAAAAAAAAACGAACATTTTTACTTTCCGCTATAAAACATATCCAATAAAAAATGTAAAAAAATCAAATTTCTTCGTAAATTTATGCCAAAATGTATTCTGCTACATGTCTGATAAAAAAAATCTCAATAAGTGTATATTGATAGGGTGAAAGTTATATCGTCTGCAAACTATGGTACAGATACTGGAACTTTTTTGTTTTTTATACTACTAATGGCATTGATCAGTGACTTATTATGGGACTGCGATAGTGCGGCAAACAATCTGACACTAACTAACGCTGGGGGGAAACTAACTGCCACTAGCATCTCCAGTGACACTAATACAGTGATCAGTGAAAATATTGTACACTGTCACTGTACTAATGACACTGGCTAGGAAGGGGTTAACATCTAGGGCGATTAAGGGGTTAAATGTGTGCCTAAAGCCATGTACACACAATGAAAATATATCGGAATGAATGATCGTCCATTTTTTTTTTTTGCATGTTAGTCTTATATCAAAAATGAATAGTTTCCGAGCCTGTGTGGTCTTGCACTTCTGATTTTTTTTTTTTTTTCAGAAGAAAACTGTACTAATTAAACAAAAACCATGTTATTTGGTATCGCACGAGAAAAAAAATGAACTGTCGTGATTGTGTCACGAAAGCTGTGCACTAATGACCAGATTAGCGCACGATCACTTTGAACGCGGCATTTTCGGCCAATTTTCTTATCGTGTGTACTAGGCTTAACTGTGTGTATTGTGTGCTGCTTTTGCTAACATTTCCCTTTGATTCGTATCCCTACTTTGCAGGGATGAGAAACAGAGAGATCATTCCCTGTGTACAGAGCTCTGCACTGATTGGAAACACAGGGCTCTGGGCTGTAATTACACACAGCCAATCAGCAGGCCCCAGCCGTGAATCATTGGCCAGGATCTGCTGACAGGCTGGTGTGGGTGTCGGCAGGGATGCACGTGCACAAAACCTGGAAAGAGGCAGCAATGTATGGTTATATTGCTTTGCCTGTGTGGGCCACCTGTCTGCAGTACATAACGGGTGGGCCTTTAAAGCGGTATTAAACCCAAAAGCAAACATTTAATATATTGCAGCTTACCCATTATTAGATGTAAAGGCTGGATTAGTTAACTTTTTTTAAGGCTTTCTTGTAGTTTTTCATCTTTTGATCCAGCCAGGAAGTCTGTTGTTTTTCATAAGCACAAATTCTCCAGCAGAATGTATCGGTTACAGAGATGAGACAAACCATTTACCATTGGCAGTTGTGATTGAAATGATCAGCTTTTATTTATGTAATTCCTTTATCCCAAAAGGAAAAAAAAATGTTTTTTTTTGTAACCGATTATAAAGTGTTAAGCCCCCTACACACGGGCCAAATGTCGGGAGACATCAGCCGGTTTAATAAAAACCGGCCCACATTCAGCCCATGTGTATGTCAGCCGGTCTGAATTTGGCCAGCTTTTGTCGGAAGAGCATGTTGGAAAACCAGCAGCCAATCAGCCCCGAGCTCTGGGCTGTGAGTGCACACAGCCTATCAGCAGGTCCAAGCCGTGAATCATTGGCCAGGATCTTCTGACAAGCTCGTGCCGTGTAAAATCACAGCAGGTGCCGGCAGTGATGCACGTGCACAAATCCCGGGAGGAAGCAGTGATTGAATGAAAAAATATATTAGTATGTACAAGGCTTTAGCTGGAGTTTGGCTTCAATTTGTTACTCTATTTAAATCTGCTAGTATATCTATCACCCCCCCCCCAGACTATGACAATGCCACTATCCAAATATGCCCCCTGTGCTCCTTCATCCAGAGTGGATGTGCTCTAATACAGGAGGTGTGTTACTGGCCAGAACAAAAATGTAGCCCGTGGTAGTTGTATTTTTTCTTTTGCACACAAATCCCTGGTGATCCTGTCACTTCCTCTCCTGTGATTTCCAGTCTGGGTACGCCAAGCAAGGAAGCAGGTTCATACTGGTGTGGTGAGTCTGCTTCTCAGTGTTTCCTTGTCAGAGTTACACTAAGAAACAGTGCGCGGGTGGGGTGGGGGGCACTCTGCTGCAGTATATCTGGTAGGCAGTACCTAATTGGTCACCTTTTTAGATGTCAAAATGATCATCAGTACATAAAAGAATTACATTTGGGACATTTCCAAATATTACTAAAGAGGAATTCTCTAAATCTAGGTCAGCTTGGTCCAATGTAGGTATGCATATGTGATACCTGATCAGCCTCCATATAAGCTGTAAATCACTGTAGTAGTGCAAGCAAAGCATTTTCTATTGGACAAGGTGTAGATAGTGGCATTACTGTTCCTCCTCTCCACCTCCTCCAGAGAACAAGAGAAAAATGCAAGGTGTTCCCTGAATGGCTGACGTGCCAAGTGAGTGACCCCCTGTGGTTACTATGCAGGATGGCAGCTGCTCAGTACAAGACTTGGAAGATTGCAGCCATAACTGTAGTGGCACAGAGCCTATCAGGCTAGAACAGTGATTTACAGTGAACAGAGGTTGATTAAATATCATATATACATACATTGGGCCAAGTTGGCCTAATGTACATACAGTATGCAAAGTATCATATTTGGAATTCAGCTTTAAAGATAATGTTTCCAATTTTGAGAATTGATTGCAATTGTCAAGCTATTTCTGAGCACCTAAAAAGTGCCTTTGTTGGGGCAACATACACATTATTGCACAGAGAAATGTTGCAACCTGCTATCTGCCATTGGTGGAACCAAATGTTTCTGCTATAGAATAAAGGTTTAAAGTACTGCTGGAGCATAGGTAGAGAGTGACTAGATGTCCCGGGAGCCGCACGCCAAGTCAAGGCCTGCTGTATGATAGTGAATGGCCGTCTCAGCCTGGACCCCCACCAAGCCAAGGTCCACCGCACTTCACACCGCCCACTGGAGCTTACTTATGGGGATGCTCTGGTAGGTGGAATGAAATGTGTTCTGGGTATGGCCTGGCGGGGGTCCAGGCTGAGACTGCCATTCACTATCATACAGCAGGCCTTGACTTGATGTGCGTTTCCCGGGACACCTAGTCACTCTTTACCATTGCCTGGAGCATAAACAAGCTCCCTTACTGGCCAGCACTCACAGCGGTGGGAACAGAACTTCCTTTCCATACAACCTGAGTGGCTCATCACACACATTCCTTGCTTCGCACTGCTGGAGCATAGCTATCACTGTTGGTAGTGTACATCAGTGACTCCTGGTGTATACATGATTAATGCAAAGAGGGCAAGATGTCTTTCTACCTGTCATTCTGTGGAAGATTTGTTTTCATCCATTGCCAGCATTAGGTAAAGGTCTGCAGCCTCCTGAGACGGATGGAGCAAGAGAGGTCTTCCTCACCAAGGCAAGGATTGTGAAAGTGGGAGCCGGTACCAATAAAAATTGGTACTTGCTCCCCCCAAAAAAACTTGTAACTCAGTTACAGGCTGGGGGGAGGGAGCAAACCAGTGGGATTTTCCAGAAAACACCTATTATTTCCATGTATGGAAAAGCATGGGACACCATACTTTGAAGCCATGTAACAGTGTTGGTATTTGCGGATTGACCCAGCCCTGTCACGTGGGGACAGGGGGAAAGCCAGCTCTGTGTAAGCTCTCACTTGATTGCCGGTTAGAGCTTATATAGGGCAGTCTTTGCCCATTCCTGGTAAATAAATGAAGTAGCAGGGGCGCATAAGGTAGGTAAATATATGGTACAGTGGGTGGTAGCACTACAGTTTAAGTTGGACTCCAGGTAAACAGCTAAATACGCAGATGAAATCCTCATATGGGGACTGTTTAAACATCCAAAGATCCGGATTTCTATCTGTACCGCACAGTTCTGTCTGGCAAGACAGACGTGAATAGTGTAAATGTCCCTGCGCAGCCACTGTGCACTTCAAAACAGCACGGCAAAATCTGTATTGTATTATATACATTGCTTTTTTTTATTATGCTCAGGACTAAAAAAAGAAAAAAAATTTAGGCAAGTATATATGCCTAGAAAAATCAAATTTTCTGTTAGTGAGTGACATTCTTAAAGCAAACAGGTTTTGCTATGCTCTCTCTATAGAAAGCCAACATTGATCATTGACACCAGTATCATGGGTGTACTCGAAACTAAATACGGTATATTAATGGTGATACAATAACTGCATACACTAGCAGTGATTCTAAAACTGTATTCTGCTTCTAGGTAGTAACCAATTGTTTGCAGTACCAGGGGAGGCAGGTTAGGTAGAGGCTCACCTACCATGAACTTAAAAAAAAAAAAAAAAAAGCTTTGAGGGTTGTAGCTCGGCGACCTGGGGGTCACAGAGATCCCAAATTTAGGTAGCTACTGGTCAAGATTAGCTGCTCCTAGCACCTATGTTCCGTAGATATGGGGCTCCTGGCGCACCCTGTCAAAAGCTACATACAGTGCGGTCAGTTTAAATACAAGCTGGCAAACGCTGTTTGCAGCAGACTGAGAGGATGAGCTCACAGTTCCTCTGATTTCTTGTCAGAGGCATTGAGCTCAATAGACAGCTTGGAGCCTTGGACCAATAGTAAAGCACCATTGGTACAGGCTATCCAATAAAAATGCTGCAGTGGAGGCTCTCCTCTCACTGCAGTGTTATAGAAGGGGGCCTGTGTCTAAAAGACAATTGCTCCCTTCCAGTCCAGCCAGCCTAAATACAAGGAAAAAACATGGATTTATAGATATAAGGTTTATCCATAATCCCATGTTTTTCTCACACAGTTAGGAGAATCTGCTGCTGCTGAAAAGGTACTTTGTTAATCAAGCAAATTAACATATTATTATGCTATATGTTATAACATAATCATTTATTATTTATCTATTTACTGTGAAATTACTGGTTTGAAGTTATAACTTCAAACTTCAGTAATTTGTCTGTTAAACCACCTGCTTGAGTACAAATATAGTAAATTACCCTAAAAACAATATATAATAATTATTTGTATATTACTTAATTATGTTAATTAACCACTTGCCACCCAGACCAATTCTGACATTTCTTTCCTACTTGATATTATCATTTTTCTTTTAATTAATTTTTATTAAAGTTTTCCAGTATAACAAGGAAAATAGAGCAGTACGGTCACAAAAAAATGTGCACAGTAGAGGTTGTACAAATTTTGCTTCCCTAGGAGCAACGTCAGTCTGATACTGTAATAAAATATAGGAGGTACAAAACTTATAGGACATCAATTTATAAAAGTAAGACTTCTAAGGCTGTAGGATCGTATGTATGCAAAAAGATGCCAAAAAAGAAACCGTTTCCAGACTATCGAGGCAATATCCTATAGTAAATCCCTAGGATTCGATGACCCAAAAGAAAGATATGGGTAGGGGGCCTGGCAAAAAAAAATATATTCAGCTGGATTCTACATGAGCAATGAGAGATGGAAGCATACAGAAGCAAGCTGCGAAAAAAAAAAAAAGTAGAAAAAGGAAACAGAAGGGGGGAGAGAGGAAAAACAAGGGAGATGGGTACCCCAGGGTTTTTTTCGAGGCTATATTACTTGAAACCTTTACAGGTCTAGAAATCGAGAAGTCAATTGAGGAGACGGGAAGTGGTCTATGCAAGGCTGCCAAATTCGTTGGAATTTGTCATGCTTGTCCTCAAGGATCGCCGTCAACCTTTCATTGGCAAGCGTGCCCTGCCCTCGGTTCCTAACCTCCTCAAAGCTAAGAAGCGGTCTTCTCCAGGACCGTGCTACAGTTTTCTTTGTCGCTATAATAATGTGAGTAATTAGAGTACATTCCCGACAGGTAGCGTCTGCGATAGGTTTATGTAAAAGTGCCTCCCACGAGTCTCTCTGCAGGGTCACGTGGAGGACCGTGTCAACCAGTTTGTACACCCCAATCCATAACCTCCGGACCTTGGGACATGTCCACCATATGTGTTTCATATCGCCCAATTATGGACAATCTCGGAAGCAGTTAGATGGATGCGATGGCAAGCATTTTGCAATCCTAGCTGGGGTAAAGTACCAACGAGACATAACTTTAAAAGTGTTTTCAAGAGCGAGGACATTGCGAGAGGATTTGAACAGAGTCTCCCACATTTTTCGCCAGTCACCTGGCTGTGGGTTAGAACCAAAATCTTTTATCCATTTATCACAGTATGTAGGGGTTTGTGGTCCTGTATTGTTTTACTATGGAGAAATACAGCAAGGAGATCAAACCTTGAGTAACAGGATTGGTTCTGCATCTGATCTCAAAGGCAGTTGACAATAGCGGATGTTCATGAAACTCCATCACAAAGTGGCGGATTTGTATATAGCGGAAACGTTCCGATTCAGGGATCCCATAAGAGTCCTGTAAATATTTGAATGAACAGTCTCTTCTGACAGTGAGCAGAGAGCGGATCGTGGTGAAGCCCTTTTGTATCCATTGAAGGCTTCAAGAATTTTTCATCCCAGGAGGGGGGGGGACTGTTAAGCAGGGGCAAAAGAGGGAGATGGGGGGATATCAAACAGGCAGAATATTTAATGGAGTCCCAGACCAAAACTTGGGTCTACCCCAAATAAATTTTACTATACGGTGTTGAAAGATATGAATGACATAAGGGGGGACTGGGACAGGAAGGACCCTAAATAAATATAGTAGTTTGGGGAGGAAGGATATTTTGATAGCATGGATGTGGCCTATCCAGGAGATTTGAGGAATATCCCAGGAATCCAAAAAGCATTTCAGAAAGGATATAAGAGGGGGGTAGTTAGCGGTGTATAGAGTATGGAAAAAAGCAGTAAGGTAAACCCCCAGGTACAGCAAGGAGGTTGTCTACTGAAATGAAAATTGTGCTTGCAAAGAGTAGTTGAGGGAATCGGGTAAAGAAATGTTCAGAGCCTGTGATTTGAATGGATTAATATGAAGCCTTGAGATGGTTGCAAAATCGCCCATAAGAGAGAGAAGGTTAGGTAACTGGTGTTCATTCATACATACATACATACATAAGCAGGTCATCCGCAAACATAGCCAGTTTGTGGGTAACTCCAGCCAGCTCCATCCCCCTTATGTTGGGACTAGCACATATATGGGCTGCCAGAGGTTCTAATGCAATGATAAACAAAAGCTGAGACAAGGGGCAACCTTGCCTTGTGCCTCCTACGATAGGGAAAGTGGGGGACTCATAGCCCATGTATCTCACTGAAGCCGAAAGGGGAGCTATAAAGAGAGTCAAACCAAGCTAAAAACCCATCACTAAGCCCCTATGGTGTAACACTGCTCGCAGGTAAGTTAAAGAGAGAGTGTCAAAAGCCTAACGAAGGTCCAGGGAGAGCAGGAGGAGTTGCTATGATCTCTGACGTGCATAATGAGTAAGGAGGATCGTGCGTCCAATGTTATCCGCGGCCTGACGTAAGGGCACAAAACCCACCTGATCTTTATGTATTGGGGTATGAATGACCTTATTCAACCGAGATGCAAGTATATTAGTCAGCAACCTAAGATCAACATTCAATAAGGAAATTGAGCGAAAGTTAGCCCAAGAATGTGTATCCTGGTCCGGCTTTGGTATCATTACTATATTAGCTTTAAGGCTGATGGGGGTGAGGCTAGCACCATTGCGAAGGCTGTTGAACATAGAGGTGAGGAGTGTAATGACTATATCAGGTAGCTTTTTATGAAAGAGAACTGTGAAACCGTCTGGGCCCAGGCGTTTATAAGCCTTCAGCACCTTAATAGCCTGACGCACCTCTGACTCAGCAATGGGCACACCAGGGCCATAGATAATTCTTTGTCCTGGGGGGGGTTCAGAATCAGGTACCAAGTGGTGAAAGGGGGGAGGGGGAAGCCATCGTATGGATAAAGCCTTCCTTTTAGTTACACAAAGCCACAGGTTTTCACCTGTGCAACCTTACAACCTTCTAGCTGCCGGCGTCCTAACGACCAATGGCATCATCAGTTGATAAGGAGGATGTCAGTTGCCTGCATAGCATCCTTGTTTGGCCCTCCCCTGCCCCTCTCCATCAGCATTGGGGTCACATTAGCTGAGTGATGGAGAAAAACTGAGGGAGAAGAGAAACACTGGAATACTAGTCAGTACCAATTTGCAAAAGTGTATTTGCTTTGGAAGAATAAAATACCTCTAATGTTAGGTGTCCTACGTGTGGATATTGCTGCATTATGTAAAGCAATTAGAATAGTTTTTACATTTTAGAATGGAGTGCCTCAAGACTGTCCATAATTTTTAAAGGGTTGCTTGACTGAAAAAAAGGTTGAAAAACATTGATTTAGTGCCAGACATACTACAGGAGATAATCAGAGAATGAAGACATACTACACGAGATGGTCAGAGACTACAGACATACTACAGGAGATGGTCAAGAACTGCAAACATACTACAGGACATGGTCAGAGACTGCAGACATACTACAGGAAATGGTCAGAGAATGAAGACATAATGCAGGAGATGGTCAAAGATTGCAGACATACTACAGGAGATGGTCAGAGACTGCAGACATACTAAAGGAGATGGTTAGAGAATGAAGACATACTACAGGAGATAATCAGAGAATAAAGACATACTACAAGAGATGGTCAGAGACTGCAGACATACTACAAGAGATGGTCAGAGACTGCAGACATACTACAAGAGATGGTCAGAGAATGAAGACATACTACAGGAGATAATCAGAGACTGCAGACATACTACAGGAGATGGTCAGAGACTGCAGACATACTACAGGCGATGGTCAGAGACTGCAGACATACTACAGGAGGTACCAAAAGAGAAAATTAGGTGATCTAGAACCATCTCAGAAAGGCTGCATAAACAAATAAAATTGAGTTTTGCACTGTAACCTTGTGTGAGCCCCAGTTTATGCAGCCTTTCTGAGATGGTTCTATATCACCTTATTTTCTCTTTTGGTACATTGTCCCCCTTGGTTGCTTAGGGTTCCCAGCTGTAAATAGGCCGTTAGGTACTGCTGTATGATTCCTCTCATGCAGGTTTTGCACTGAGAAGAATCCTTTCTCTACCAGTTTTTATTGAATTTTTTTGATACTACAGGAGATAGTCAGAGAATGAAGACCTAGTACAGGAGATGGTCAGAGACTGAAGGTATACTATAGGAGATGGACAGAGACTGCAGACATAGTACAGGAGATGGTCAGAGACTGCAGACGTACTACAACAGCAGATGGTCAGAGACTGCAGGCGTACTAAAGGAGATGGTCAGAGAATGAAGACCTACTACAAGAGATGGTCAGAGACTGCAGACATACTACAGGAGATGGTCAGAGAATGAATACATACTATAGGAGATAATCAGAGAATGAAGACATACTACAAGAGATGGTCAGAGACTGCAGATGTACTACAGGAGATGGAAAGAGACTGCAGGCATACTACAAGAGATAGTCAAGAGACTGCAGACATACTGGAAGAGTGGGTCAGAGACTGCATACTACAGGAGATGGTCAGCGACTGCAGACATAGTACAGGAGATGGTCAGAGACTGCACTGCTCCATGTATTGCATACCTGCCAACTGTCCCGTTTTTCCCGGGACAATCCCGGCAAATAGGAGCCTGTCCCGGGTAATTTACATTGTCCCTGTTAATCAGGGACAATGTAAATCATAATAAAAAAAAATATTTTTTATTTTTTTTTTTATTGTGCCACACAGTGTCGCTCTCACCCCAGCTAGGTGTTGTAGTTCTGGCAGCAGGTTGTCTCTCTCTCTGTGCCCGCTCACTCTTCCCATCTGTCGCAAATTTAACGTGTCACCGGAGGCAGGGTGTCAGCATGGTGCACTTTCCAAAATCCGCCAGCAGGGGGAAGCAGAGCACCTTCCGACAAGCTGGAGGCCTCACACTCCATTAATTACTACTATTAATAATGTTTTTTTACACCTGTTAATTGATACATATATATATATATATATATATATATATATATATATATATATATATAGTTTTCTAGCTCTAGATAAATGTGTGTGCATATATATATATATATATATATATATATATATATATATATATATATATATATATATATATAATCTCAAAAAAATGAAAACAGACCTCAATCCTCAATGGGAAAAATCTCATGCTGGATATCTATACTGGTATGGACTTGGTATGTGTTAGGATAATATGGACTGGGTAATGTGTTAGGATCTATACCGGTATGGACTATACTGGTATGGACTCTGTAATGTGTTAAGATGGTATGGACTGGGTAATGTGTTAGGATCTATACTGGTATGGACTCGGTATGGACTCGGTAATGTGTTAGGATGATATGGGCTGGGTAATGTGTTAGGATCTATACTGGTATGGACTGGGTAATGTGTTAGGATCTATA
Source organism: Pelophylax lessonae (assembly GCF_965119305.1). NCBI lineage: Eukaryota > Metazoa > Chordata > Amphibia > Anura > Ranidae > Pelophylax > Pelophylax lessonae. The sequence continues at coordinate 397,328,540 of NC_138770.1, read as the reverse complement.
CTGGTATGGACTCGGTATGGACTCGGTAATGTGTTAGGATGATATGGGCTGGGTAATGTGTTAGGATCTATACTGGTATGGACTGGGTAATGTGTTAGGATCTATACTGATATGGACTGGTTAAGGTGTTAGGAAGGAAAGGATGCCACATTGTTTTATGTAAATGAAAATTATCACCCTACAGAGGGCTGAATTCAAAGACAGGTGAATAAAGTGTGAAATGTGCTCAGGTGTGACCATACAAAAAATGTAATATGTAAATATAAATAAAGTGCAAGGTGTAAATAAGTACAATAAAACCTAATTATACCAGATAGTATAATCCATACTTATTTACACCTTGCACTTTACTTATATTTCCATATTACATTTTTTGTATGGTCACACCTGAGCACATTTCACACTTTAGAATTGCAGGGAATTGTGATGAGAATTTTAAACTTTAGGCAGAAGTAGTGCAGCTGAATGGGAGAATTATTCCAACTCTGCTACTTTGGCCTCAAGTTTTCAACTCCCTTTTCAATTTCTTGTAATTCTCTCTTTATGAAGTAGACCCTATAATCTGATAAGTAGGCGGAGATTAATTATGCGGAATGGGCGGAGCTTCGGGGAAGTGGGTGTGGTAAGTAATTGATAGCTGCGCTGCAAAGTGTCCCTGGAAATTTTTTTCAAATGTTGGCAACTATGGTATTGTCTGATCTCCTATCCCTGTACATTGTCTTCCTGATCACCATAAAAGGTGCTGTTAGTGCCCCCACACCACATGTCATTTACTTACTGTGTGACACGAACAATGAGGACAGGTCCCAAACTTTCAGCATGGGCTGTACAGAAGAGGGCGGAGCGGTCCCTCCCTCTCCTCCCCACTGATCACAGCTCTTGTTGTTAGGGGGCGGAGTGATTGTTTGTTGGGCGGATAAGGAGACATGTCAGGCAGTTTTTGGTTGGGACTTGGGAGAGATGATGGAGCACCAAGCCGGGAGATTTAATATGAGGTTAGAGAGAGCCAGGCACGCATCCTCCCAGGCCTGCCCTGCTGCCAGACAGCGCAAATTCAAATCTGCCCTATTAGCATTTGGCTGTCATCTTTTTTACAGGCACTGCAGGCTCAAAGGGCAGCTGCTTTGCGCCCCACAACAAGGACTGGGGCTGAGTCCAGGGCAGCTATCCGTTTTGCCCTGCGTTAAAGGCAGCCTTGTGCAGGACACACATTGCAGGTTTTCTGTATCACATCCTAGTGTGAACCGAGGCTTATTAATGCCTTTATAACACAATCAAAAAAGGGCCAGGGCACTGAGGCTAGCAAACAGTCCAGCCTGGCTCTGGCAGCCATGTTGTGCCTAGTAAACCCTCAGCCCTCTAGCTCTGCAGTCAGCACCACAACATGGCTGACAGAGCCAGGCTGGACTGTCAGTACCAAACTAGCAGTGGAAAACGGTAACCCACTATCCCAGTGTTTAGTGAAAAACGTTGTCAGTTGCCACAGTCTCACTTACCCCTATGGCAGCACAGCAGCGGTAAGTGGTATGTGATGTCAGTCTCTCAGACAGCAAGCTGAAAAGGAAAGAGGGAGTCTCAGCTTCTCAGCAGCAGCACTGCTACCTTGTGTGTTCTCTGCTCCATGCTCCACCAAAGACAAGTCCAAGGCGGGAATTACAAAGTGTAGAGGCAGTCGGTCAAGGTGGGCAGGACTACAGGCGCCGCCTGCTCTTACTGTGCCTATGATCTGTCAGCCGGGAACCCAGCACAGCCTGGCTGTAACAGAGTGACGTGAGTGCCTGTGTCAGTGAGCCTTACATCGGTCCCGACCTGCTGCATCCACTCCTCTTGCCATACTCACTGCTGTGCTGCCTGTTGTAGTGGTGCTGGCGCCATGAGAGGCAGCAGGGCAGAGACGCTTTTCAATTTACACCGGTCCCGACCTGCTGCATCCACTCCGCTCATCATACCGACTGCTGTGCTGCCTGTTGTAGCAGCGCTGGCGCCGTGAGAGGCAGCAGGGTAAAGACCCTTTTCAGTTTTGTCAGGATGCTCGGGGGGGGGGGGTTTGAACACCCCAACCCCCCCCCCCCTTATCTACGGTCCTGGGGCACACCCATGGTGTCACACTGTGCGTCTGATAAGGCTGGTAGAGAAAAATCAGCTAACAAGGTGTTGATATCTAGGGTGGGACGGGCCTCCGGAGCTGAATATAGTTTGGACCGGGTTAGAGATCCTTATCTGAAATCTAGTTTTGAGTGAGTAAGCCGAGCACCTGGGAGCAAAAGATTTTAGTTTACTGTAAGATTCTGGTACCTTTGGTACCCTTATTGCCCATTTTTCATTGCATATTGCGTCCCACCTTTTCAGTTAGGTGGAACGCATATACCTTTAAGCCGCATGACATCATCACTGAGCGCCGCTCTGAGCGGCTATTTCAATCGCCGGCTTTCTCTCACAGGTTGTTCGTTCAAACCGCATGCTTAACAGCCTTGTCTTATGCTGCTGGAGCCTCCAGCTATTCTCTTTACCTGGAACAGACCGGAACCTCGCTACTGATCCCGTATCTCGCTACCGGATCACTCCCTTACTACCGGACCCTTCTACTTACTAACCTCACTAGTGATAAGTACCCCACAGGGGATTCCTTCATAACAAACTTACACTATCTACTTCTGCACATTAAGGACTGTTACTATCTATGCATTACTAATCCTATCATCTACACTGTTACATAGATTGCTAGCTCTTGAGTCTACTACCATCTATCCTTGCACTGGGTTAGTCTCTCCTGTATATGTCATCTGCTGTCCTTACCACCTGTTACTATACATGATTACTAACCTATCTGCATTCTACCTATTACCATCTACCACTCTCCTGAACATTACTATCAAGTGCTTATCATTGCTATCACTGCTCACGCCTGTCCCTTCAGCACATCACCTCTATACTGTCATATACATCCTATCACTCCAGGAACATCTTATAGAGTGTATGTGTATTTGTATGCTGAAGCAGGCGGGTCCACAGTGATGAGTCTGGAGAGTTGGATCTGGTAATTCAACACATCTCTACATGACTACTGAGTGGAGATTCTGCAGCTGCAAATCCAGCTCACTATAACAAAAACGCAGGAGCGTTACAGATTGAACGAACCTAAAAAATGGATTCAGCAGAATTACCCACTCAAGTGATACAATTAACACAAAAAGTAAATGCATTAATACTTGCTCTTACTGAAGTAAAAGATGAAAATCAGACTCTGAGACAGCAGATAGCCTGTCTTTCACAGCTTACTGCTGCTCAGCCCCCTGAACCTAAAATAAACCCTCCTCTAGTGTTTACAGGTGATCGGAAAAAATTTCGTGAATTCAAAAACGCATGTCAATTGCTCTTTTTGCTAAAACCTCGTACTTACCCTACTGATCAAATTAAAGTCTGTACCACTATTTCATATTTGACGGGTGATCCACAGGCCTGGGCAGACTCTCTCTTTGAGAAAGATGATCCTCTTCTCAACTCCTATCCTTTATTCCTAGCAGAACTCGCTAGCTTATATGAAGACCCCAATAGGCAGAGTACTGCTGATATCCAATTAAGGGCTTTAAAACAAGGAAGGAGACCTGTTGAAGACTTTGTAGCAGAGTTCAAAAGATGGACCCTTGATTCAGGGTGGAATGATACATCTCTGCGAACTCAGTTCAGACTTGGGTTGTCAGAAGCCGTTAACCACTTAAGCCCCGGAGGATTTGGCTGCTAAAGGTCCAGACCCCTTTTTTCAACTTGGCACTTCGTGACTTTAACTGATAATTGCGCGGTCATGCAATGCAGTACCTAAACGAAATTTACGTCCTTTTTTTCCCACAAACAGAGCTTTCTTTTGGTGGTATTTGATCACCTCTGCGCTTTTTATTTTTTGCGATATTAATAAAAAAAGAGCGAAAATTTTGCAAAAAAATGACATTTTCAACTTTGTCTTTTAAAAAATATCCAATATACTCAATTTATGTCATTTTTTTTGGCCAAAATATATTTAGCTACATGTCTTTGACAAAAAAAAAATCAATGAGCGTATTTTTATTGGTTTGCGCAAAAGTTATAGCGTCTACAAACTATGGTGTAAATACTGAAATTTACGAAGCTTTAATTTCTGACTGCCTATCTCATTTCATGAAGTGCTAAAATGGCGGGGCAGTACAAAACCCCCCCAAACTACCACTTTTTGGAAAGTAGACATCCTAAGGAATGTTCTGAGGGGCATGTTGAGCTCATTGAATATTTTATTTTTTTGTCACAGGTGTTTGAAAAATGACAAAAATAATTTTTTTTTTTTTTTTTACACAAAGTTGTCATTGAAATGATATATTGCTCACACATGCCATGGGTATATGTGTAATTACACCCCAAAATATATTCTGCTGCTTCTCCTGAGTACAGGGATACCACATATGTGAGACTTTTTGGGAGCGTAGCTGTGTACGGGAGCCGGAAAACAAATCACCACCATCAGAATTTCAAAGGGCGTACATTTTTCATTGCATTTTCTCACTACCTATAACGGTTTTGGAGGCCCTGAAATGTCAAGATACCACAAAACCCCCCCAAATGACCCCATTTTGGAAAGTAGACACCCCAAGCTGTTTGCTGAGAGGCATGGTGAGTCCATGGAATATTTTATATTTTGCCACAAGTTTCGGGAAAATTACAATTTTTTTTTTTAATTTTTTTTTTTTACACAACGTTGTCACTAAAAGATAAATTTCTAACACATGACATGGGTATATGTGGAATGACACCCCAAAATACATTCTGCCACTTCTCCTGAGTATGGGGATGCCCCATGTGTGAGACTTTTTGGGAGCCTAGCTGTGTACAGGACCGCGAAAACCAATCAACACTCTCAGGTTTTCTAATGGCGTAAATTGTTCATGTCACCTCTGCACTACCTGTCGCAGTTTCGGAGGCCCTAAAATTCCAAAATAGCACAAAACCCCCCCAAATGACCCCATTTTGCAAAGTAGACACCCCAAGCTATTTGCTGAGAGGCATGGTGAGTCCATGGAATATTTTATATTTTGCCACAAGTTCCGGGAAATATATATATATATATATATATATATTTTTTTTTTTTTTACACAAAGTTGTCAGTAAATGATATATTGCTCACACATGCCATGGGTATATGTGAAATGACACCCCAAAATACATTCTGCTGCTTCTCCTGAGTACAAGGATACCCCATGTGTAAGACTTTTTTGCAGTCTAGCCGCGTACAGGACCCGGAAAACCAATCTGCACCTTCTGGCTTTCTAAGGGCGTAAATTGTTGATCTCACTCCTTACTACCTATCACACTTTTGAAGTCCATAAAAGGCCAAGATGGCACAAAACCCCCCCAAATGACCCCATTTTGCAAAGTAGACACTCCAATCTATTTGCTGAGAGGCATGGTGAGTATTTTGCAGCTCTCATTTTTTTTGGAAAATGAAGAAAAAACAGGAAAATGCATTTTTTTTCCTCTTTTTTCAATTTCCAAAACTTTGTGACAAAAAGTGAGATCTGCAAAACACTCAACATGCCTCTCTGCAAATAGCTCAGGGTGTCTACTTTCCAAAATGGGGTCATTTGGGGGGGTTTTGTGCTATCTTGGAATTTTAGGGCCTCCGAAACTGTGATAGGTAGTCAGGAGTGAAATCAACAATTTACGCCCTTGGAAAGCCTGAAAGTGGAGGTTGGTTTTCGGGGTCCTGTACTCGGCTAGACTGCAAAAAAGTCTCACACATGGGGTATCCCTGTACTCAGGAGAAGCAGCAGAATGTATATTGGGGTGTCATTTCACATATACCCGTGGCATGTGTGAGCAATATATCATTTACTGACAGCTTTGTGTAAAAAAAAAAAAAAAATATATATATATATATATATTTCCCGGAACTTGTGGTAAAATATAAAATATTCCATGGACTCACCATGCCTCTCAGCAAACAGCTTGGGGTGTCTACTTTCCAAAATGGGGTCATTTGGGGGGGTTTTGTGCTATCTTAGAATTTTAGGGCCTCCGAAACTGTGATAGGTAGTCAGGAGTGAAATCAACAATTTACGCCCTTGGAAAGCCTGAAAGTGGAGGTTGGATTTCGGGGTCCTGTACTCGGCTAGACTGCAAAAAAGTCTCACACATGGGGTATCCCTGTACTCAGGAGAAGCAGCAGAATGTATTTTGGGGTGTCATTTCACATATACCCGTGGCATGTGTGAGCAATATATCATTTACTGACAGCTTTGTGTAAAAAAAAAAAATATATATATATATATATATATATATTTCCCGGAACTTGTGGTAAAATATAAAATATTCCATGGACTCACCATGCCTCTCAGCAAACAGCTTGGGGTGTCTACTTTCCAAAATGGGGTCATTTGGGGGGGTTTTGTGCTATCTTAGAATTTTAGGGCCTCCGAAACTGTGATAGGTAGTCAGGAGTGAAATCAACAATTTACGCCCTTGGAAAGCCTGAAAGTGGAGGTTGGATTTCGGGGTCCTGTACTCGGCTAGACTGCAAAAAAGTCTCACACATGGGGTATCCCTGTACTCAGGAGAAGCAGCAGAATGTATATTGGGGTGTCATTTCACATATACCCATGGCATGTGTGAGCAATATATCATTTACTGACAGCTTTTTGTAAAAAAAAAAAAATATATATATATATTTCCCGGAACTTGTGGCAAAATATAAAATATTCCATGGACTCACCATGCCTCTCAGCAAACAGCTTGGGGTGTCTACTTTCCAAAATGGGGTCATTTGGGGGGGTTTTGTGCTATCTTGGAATTTTAGGGCCTCCGAAACTGTGATAGGTAGTCAGGAGTGAAATCAACAATTTACGCCTTTGGAAAGCCTGAAAGTGGGGACTGGTTTTCGGGGACCTGTACTCGGCTAGACTGCAAAAAAGTTTCACACATGGGGTATCCCTGTACTCAGGATAAGCAGCAGAATGTATTTTGGGGTGTCATTTCACATATACACATGGCATGTGTGAGCAATATATCATTTAGTGACAACTTTCTGTAAAAAAACAACAAAAAAAAAGAAATAATAATTTTCCCGACACTTGTAGCAAAATATAAAATATTCCATGGACTCACCATGCCTCTCAGCAAATAGCTTTGGGTGTCTACTTTTCAAAAAGGGGTCATTTGGGGGGTGTTTGAACAGTCCCGGCATTTTACGCTCAATCTTAGCCACACATCACCCACTCTTCTAACCACTTGAAAACCAAGCCTTTTCTGTGCCTTTTTGTTTACATGAAAAAATATTTTTTTTTTACTAGAAAATTACTTTGAACCCCCAAACATTATATATTTCTTTAAAGCAGAGGCCCTATAGAATAAAATGGTGGATGTTGCAATTTTTTTTGTCACACGGTATTTGCGCACAGATTTTCCAAACGCAATTTTTGCGAAAAAAATACATTTTTTTTAAATTTATTGCACAAATACACTATATAATTCCAATTTGTTTGGTAAAATTTAAAAGATGATCTTATGCCGAGTTCATAGACACCTGACATGACATGCTTTAAAAATTGCGCACACCTGCGCAGCGGCAAAAACGTACGTACATTTTTAAAAACCTTTAAAAGTCTCTACAGGTTACCACTTTAGACTTACAGAGGAGGTCTACTGCAAGAATTACTGCACTCGATCTGGCGATCGCGGCGATACCTCACATGCATGCTGAAATTGCGGTTTACATATGACACTAGACCAACGCGTGCGTGTGCCATTGCTCTTTTATGTTATTTTGACACCTTTCCTTTAATTTTTTTTTTTTTTAAATCATTTTTATTGCTATCACAGTGAATTTAGATATCCCCTATGATAGCAATCGGTAGTGACAGGTACTCTTTTTTTTAAAAATTGGGGTCTTTTATACTCTAGATCTCTCCTCTGACCTTAATGCTTCTGACCACGCCAAAATTGGTGTGATAAAATACTTTCCCAATTTCCCAATGGCCCTGTTTATTTCTGGCGAAAAAGAAGTCATGAAATGCTCGTAGCCTCCGGCATCTTAGGCCATAGAGATGATTGGAGCCATTCTAATCTTCAATTAGCTCTATGGTTAGATAACTGAACCACCGGCTGCACTCTCGGGTTAACCGGTGGGACAGGAGAGCCCGAGAAAAACCACGGAAGGCTGCGGAAGGCGGCGGTGGGGGGGGGGAGGCCCCTCCCACTGCATGTAAAAGCAGTCTAGCGGCCAATTACCTGCTAGGATTGCTTTTACATGTAAGCCGACCGCTGGCTGTAAAAAACGATACCAAGATGATGCCTAAATCTGCAGGCATCATCCTGGTATAACCACTCAAAGTCCAGCAACGTACCAGTACATTGCTAGTCCTTGTTTGGCATATAGGTTTTTTTTTTTTCATGCAGCCTGTGGGCTGAACGGAAAAAAAGAGAACCTATCAGAAATCAGCACAAGAATAATGCGTAGTATTACTCATCATTAACCGCCCAAACAACCACCCACTGAATTTAATGATGGGTATACACGGCACTATCCACGTATACCAAAATAGGATTTTAACTGCAGTGCTGAAATCAGAAAATCACCACAGCTGCTATCAGCAAAGGTATCCATATATGCTGAGCGCAAACACTGTTTGTGTCAGAATATATAAAATCAATGCGTGGTAGCCGACAAGTACCTGCAAGAGAAACAGGTCACAAAAGAATGAAAAAACAAAGTACATTAAAAAAAAGTACATTAGGAAGAGTAGGACATATAAAATGACTGACAACAACAAAAGTTTTTGGATTCTCATCATTAACCGCCCAAACAACCACCCACTGAATTTAATGATGGGTATACACGGCGCTATCCACGTATACCAAAATAGGATTTTAACTGCAGTGCTGAAATCAGAAAATCACCACAGCTGCTATCAGCAAAGGTATCCATATATGCTGAGCGCAAACACTGTTTGTGTCAGAATATATAAAATCAATGCGTGGTAGCCGACAAGTACCTGCAAGAGAAACAGGTCACAAAAGAATGAAAAAACAAAGTACATTAAAAAAAAGTACATTAGGAAGAGTAGGACATATAAAATGACTGACAACAACAAAAGTTTTTGGATTCTCATCATTAACCGCCCAAACAACCACCCACTGAATTTAATGATGGGTATACACGGCGCTATCCACGTATACCAAAATAGGATTTTAACTGCAGTGCTGAAATCAGAAAATCACCACAGCTGCTATCAGCAAAGGTATCCATATATGCTGAGCGCAAACACTGTTTGTGTCAGAATATATAAAATCAATGCGTGGTAGCCGACGAGTACCTGCAGGAGAAACAGGTCACAAAAGAATGAAAAAACAAACAAAGGACATTTAAATGTACAGTAAGAAGAGTAGAAGGACATATAAAATGACTGACACAACAACAGTTTTTGGATCCTTTTATTTTTCTTTCTAACTGTTTCTTCATGTCTTGATTTGGGAGGGACTGCGATCTTCTGCGATCTTCTCTTCCAGCTTGGGTCTCTCAAAATGTCGATGGACATCCAACATCCTTCGAGACCCTGTGTTTGTGTGCCCTACACTGTGTCGTGCTGTACCCTACACTAAAACTCCACTAGTGTATGGTAGCGCTCAAAACATTCCCCGATGCAGAGACCAGGTTGGTCAGGACATTTGGGACAATAATAACGGGTGTCACGCCTAAATCCGCGCCTGCTACAGACACGACATCTTCTTTGGGTAGGGGTACTCGGGAGGGCATAAGGAAAATGCCTCTCATGCAGCCGGCTCACTGCATCTGGAAGGGGAAGTTGGGCAGGCATGCCTCCTGGGTACAGGTAGGCAAGGATGATCTCTTCCTGGAATTCCCAGAAAGATCCAGTTCGTCCTGACGCCTTGTATAGGACAAAGGCGTTCAGCATCGCCAATTGGAATAAATAAACAGACACTTTTTTGTACCAGCGTCTGGCTTTACGGGCAACTAAATACGGCGCCAAAATCTGGTCGTTAAGGTCCACCCCTCCCATGTTAAGGTTATATTCGTGGACACAGAGGGGTTTCTCCACAACGCCAGTTGCCGTAGTGATTTGGATTGTCGTGTCTGCGTGAAGGGAGGACAGAACATAAACATCCCGTGTATCCTTCCACTTCACCGCAAGCAATTTGTCCGTTTTCAAGCAGGCTCTCGCCCCCCGACTAAGACGGGAATCTACAAGCCGTTGGGGGAAGCCCCGGCGATTAGGTCGCACGGTGCCACATGCGCCAATTTGTAATTCGAGCAGGTGACTAAATAGTGGCACGCTTGTATAAAAGTTGTCCACGTACAAATGGTACCCCTTTCCGGATAAGGGTGACACCAAGTCCCAAACGATCTTACCGCTGCTCCCTATGTAGTCTGGGCAGTTGGGGGGCTCCACACAGCTATCTTTTCCCTCATAGACCCGGAAACTAACTGTATAGCCTGTGGCCCTGTCACACAATTTATACAGTTTGACCCCGTATCTGGCACGCTTGCTGGGGAGGTACTGTTTCATAGCAAGGCGGCCAGTAAATTTAATCAGGGACTCGTCAACGCAGACAACTTGTTCGGGGGTAAACAAGGCTGCAAACCGCTGATTGAAGTGGTCTATGAGGGGCCGAATTTTGTGGAGCCGATCGTATGCAGGGTCTCCCCGAGGACGACAGATTTCATTGTCGCTGAAATGCATAAATCGCAGAATTTGCTCATATCTCGCCCTGGACATGGAGGCAGAGTACATGCGCATATGGTGAAGTGGGCTAGTGGACCAATATAGCCGCAATTCACTCTGTTTAGTTATGCCCATGTGGAGGGAAAGGCCCAGAAAGATCTTAAATTCGGAAACCGTTAAAGGTTTCCAGCCGAATTGTCTGGCAAGGGGCGAATTTGGGTTGGCGGCGATAAATTGTTGAGCATATAAATTTGATTGATCCACAATAGATCTGAAAAGATCTTCCGTGAAGAACAGCTCATAAAAGTTCAGGGGCGTAAAACCAGCTGTCTCCACGTGGATTCCAGGTTGGGCGGTGAATGGGGGAAGTACTGGCGCTGTAGTATCAGTGGGTTGCCAATTAGGAAATGCCAGCGCATCAGGGAGGGCACTATGGGCTCTACGGGCCTGTCTTCGAATACGCGGTGGCTGCGGGCCACTACTTGTGCTAGCCACCGCACCAGCTTCAACTGCACTTAGGGGACTCGCCACGTCACCAGGTCTTACTGCAGTGCTGGTTGTACTAGGTCCAGGGTGTACTAGGCCGCTGGCGCTTGCCAGGTCGCCAGAAGGATGAGCGGCACTAGTACCCACACTCTGCTCCATACGAGCACCCTGCGATTCCTGCATCTCAACAACACCAGAATGGGGTCGGGTACGCCTGGGTCTAACAGGGACCCATCTGTCGTCGGAGCTATCTGTCAGGGAGCCGCTGCTGTCATTTGGTTCGTATACTGACCCTGATTCTGCCGGTGAGGCTTCCCCATCGCTCTCACCTGGCATGGTCATTATACTGTAAATAGCTTCATCACTGTACGAACGTTTAGACATTTTGGTAACTAAATTTACCCGTACAGTGATGCGACTCACAGGTAATAAAAGCACCTGGTTGTCGAAGACTATTTCAAGCGCTACCAAAAAAACTGCTAATGCTAGCAGGGATCAGGCCTGACTCTGCTAACACAGCGGTTTTGTGTCTTGTGTTTTTTTGTAAGTGACAGTAATCTGTTGATTACTACACTTACCTGGGTGAAAGGGTTAAACGCAGGTGCTGGCAGGAATCAGTGCTGATCGTGCAAACACTGCGTTTTGGGAACCCTAAACTATGGGGGCGCTAGTATAGCTCTGATCAGATCAGATATTGATCTGTTCAAACACTATACTAGAAATGGAAGTGTAGGTGCGTGCGTGTGTGTGTGGCAATCAAGGGGTTATTTCTAAACTATGCGCTGGGGATCTGGGGGGGGTGGCGGGGACCCTAAACCTCCTTTGGGAAAGAAACTAGCTAGCTAGCACAACCTCAAGTCACAATGACACCAATACAAAATACAGTAAAAACAGTATATTATGTGTGTATTAGTGCTAATGTGACAGAGGGTGTAGGGGTTAACGGGATGTGATCAGGGGGGGATCAGGGGTTTAAATCTTTATTGGAAGGGGCTGGCGGGTATCCTAAGGATAAAAGGAACGGTGGCAAGCGCTAAACCTGGTCACAAGTCACACTTATACAGGTATATAGAAAATGCTATATACTGTATACAGTGTGCGTTGTGGCAGGGGGTGTAGGGGTGATCAGGGGGGGATCAGGGGATTAAATCTTTATTGGGCGGGTGGCGGGGACCCTAAACCTGCTTGGGACACAAACTTAGTCGCCTGCGCTAATTCTGATCACAATCACACTAATACAAAAATACAAAAACACAGTATATTACGTTTGTATTAGTGCTGATGTGACAGAGGGTGTAGGGGTTAACTAGCGGTGATCAGGAGGGGATCAGGGGGGATCAGGGGCTCAAATCTTTATTAGGGGGGGGTGGCGGGTAATTCAAGTGGAAAAGGGGGGGGTCGCAAGCGCTAGACCTGACCACAAATCACACTTATACGGGTATATAGCAAAATGCTATATACTGTATACGGTGTGTGTTATGGCAGGGGGTGTAGGGGTGATCAGGGGGGGGTCAGGGGCTTAAATCTTTATTGGGCGGGTGGCGGGGACCCTAAACCTTCTTGGGACAGAAACTTAGTCGCCTGCGCTAATTCTGATCACAATGACACTAATACAAAAATACAATAACACCGTATATTGCGTTTGTATTAGTGCTGATGTGACAGAGGGTGTAGGGGTTAACGGCGGTGATCAGGGGGGGTTCAGGGGGGATCAGTGGGTTAAATCTTTATTAGGGGGGGGTGGGGGGTAATTTGAGTGGAAAAGGGGGGGTCGCAAGGGCTACACCTGTTCACAAATCACACTTATACAGGTATATAGGTATATGCTATATGCTGTATATAGTGTGTGTTGTGTCAGGTGCTGTAGGGGTTAATTGGGGGGGCGATCGGGGGTGAAATGTGCCTATCTAGCTGTGTGTGATGTGCTTGGTGCAATTACTCACAGTAAGATGTGCTCTCCTCTCACGCTGGATCCGAAAAGACCGTTGGGAGGGGAGGGCACATCTCCTCTAAGCCTGTGTTTACATTTCACAGGCTTAGAGGGAGATCTGATTGGGCAGGACCGATCAACAGGTCCAGACCAAAAATGATTGGCCTGGACCTGATGACTGATCGGTTCTGAACCCAATCGAGTCATCGGCGGCGGCGGCGGGGCGCGGGAGCGCGCACAGGGCCGGCAAAAAGTGCTGACGTAGGCCTACGTCAGTTTGCCTGGCCGGGGCTGAGCGCCGACGTAGATCGTCGTGCGCCGGTCGTTAAGTGGTTAAAGACGAGCTCGCCCGAGCGGATTTACCTGGCACTTTGGATGCCTTAATACAACTCAGTATCAACATTGACAGGCGATTGCGAGAAAGAGGCTGAGAAGATGGGAATGCCATCGTCCAGTCCTTCTCGGGAATCGGCCGTTGACCCTACTCCTATGGAGGTAGGAACCATACGCCCACCTTTATCGACTACTGAACGAGCCAGGAGAAGATCCAGAAATCTCTGCATGTACTGCGCCTCCCCGGATCATTTGATAAGCGTCTGTCCCCTTGTCCGCAAAAAAGAGGGTGAGTGTTCACATGTCTTGCTAGGGGGATTAACGACTTCCTTTTCTAATCCCTATCTCTTTATTCATTTGACATTACAGTGGGACCAAACTAGGATCACCACCAAGGCTATGATCGACACAGGATCTTGTGGGAACTATATCGATACACGTTTTGTTACTAATAAAATACCTATTATTTCAAAACCTAAACCTGTCTGTTAGTTTCATTAACGGTATTCCGTTATCTTCTGGTCCAATCACCAATCAGACACAAGCACTCCTTGTCACTGCTAATGAGTCCCATATGGAGACCACCACTTTTGATGTACTACCTTCACCACATTTTCCCATTATTTTGGGACTCCCCTGGTTACACATACATCAACCAACCATAGATTGGAAAACACGGACTCTAACCTTCCCTTCTCACTATTGCGAGATCACGTGTAACCTCCCATCTTATGGAAAGATCCTGTCTGTGGTGTCAGATGAGATTACACCACTATGCTACCAGGATCTGACCGAAGTCTTCCTTGAAAAAAATGCTCAAGTGTTGCCTCCCCATAGGGACTATGATTGTTCTATCGATCTACTCCCTAATAGCAAATTGCCTTTCAGTCATGTTTATCCTCTTTCACAGGATGAACTTTCTCATCTCAAGGAATACTTGGATGAGAATTTGGCGAAAGGGTTCATCAGACCCTCTACTTCTTCCACAGCTGCAGGACTTTTCTTTGTCCGCAATAAGGATTCAAGTCTTAGGCCTATTATTGACTATAGGCAATTAAATACCATTACGATAAAGGATCGCTATCCTTTACCGCTCATCCCTGAACTGAACTAAACTGGACCTAAAAGGGGCATACAACCTAATCCGAATCTGTGACGGAGATGAGTGGAAGACAGCATTCAGAACCAGATACGGATTATTTGAATATCTTGTGATGCCTTTCGGGTTGTGTAATGCTCCCGCAGCTTTCCAACGATTCATAAATGACATCTTCAGAGACTTACTTGATGTCTGTGTCGTGGTATATCTGGACGATATACTTATCTATTCTCGATCTTTGTCTGAACATATAAAACATGTAAGACTTGTGTTATCCAGATTACTCGCACACAATCTATACGTGAAATTAAAAAAATGCCTATTTCATAAAGAAGAAATATTATTCCTAGGATACATCATATCTAAAACCGGGAATCAAGATGGATATGAGCAAGATATCGTGTATTCTGGATTGGCCTATACCAACAACTCGTAAGGCATTACAGCGATTCCTCGGATTTTCAAACTTCTATAGGAAGTTCATTAAGAACTTCTCTGCTATTGTGAGACCTCTCACACAACTTACAAGTATAAAGAACCCATTCAAATGGTCAGAAGAAGCAAATTAAGCTTTCCGCTTGTTAAAATCAAGCTTCACTTCTGCTCCCATACTACGCCATCCAGACCCATCCCTCCAATATATCCTGGAGGTAGATGCGTCAAACATGGCAGTAGGAGCAGTTCTCTCCCAACGACCAACAAATACTTCACCACTCCACCCAGTTGCTTTCTTCTCTAAATCACTAAGCAGCCCAGAGGTGAATTACCCAGTGGGTGAAAAAGAGTTGCTTGCCATAAAACTGGCACTAGAGAATTGGCGACATCTACTTGAAGGTACCCGATTACCAATACTCATATATATATATACAGATCATAAAAATCTTCAATACCTTCAGACTAACAAAACTCTTTCCCACCGGCAGGTACGATGGTCATTATTCTTCCTAAGATTCAACTTCCTAGTGACCTACACGCCTGCAGACAAAAATAAAAAAGCGGATGCGCTATCACGGTTAACCGAAGATAACTGCGCCGAAATCCCTTCTATTCCTATAATACCCTATGAACGTATTATTGGTGTTGTTCGTTCCCTGAAGGAAGAGATTTTGCACAGTAAAGGACTGGATTCACCTCCACCACAACTAAGTACTGATGCAGAAGGCTTCCTCTACTACAACGACAAACTCTACATACCCCCCACTATGCGCACCAAGATCTTGGAATTGTCACATGATGTGCCTATGGCAGGACATATGGGTATGACTAAAACCCTTAATTTGCTTACCAGGCAGTTTTGGTGGCCTGATATGAAGACGTCTGTACAAAAATTTGTTTCTTCATGTGACATCTGTGCAAGGTCCAAAATTGACACTACAAAACCATCTGGTCTACTTTGCAGTCTACCAATACCCCAGGTTCCATGGGAAGTTGTGTCCTTAGACTTTATAGTAGAACTACCACCTTCCAAAGGATTTAATACCATTCTAGTGTCAGTGGTTCACAGTTCATCTCCAAGTTTTGGCAAGCTCTATGTCATATACTACGGATTGAGCGAAAGCTCGCTTCTCCTTACCACCCTCAAACCAACGGACAGACTGAAAGAGTCAACCAGTGCATTGAACAATATCTACGTTGCTACACCTCATACCTACAGGATGATTGGGTGGACCTCCTCCCTCTGGCGGAATTTGCTTATAACAACGCAACCCACAGCACTACCAAGCAAAGTCCGTTCTACTTGAACTATGGGTTTCATCCCACACTTCTTCCACCACGCATCCTACCATCAAGTAACCCAGTAGCCTCGGATTATCTTACCCAAATAAGACTCTCTGGGTTTACTTAATACCACCATCTCACACGCTCATAGTCCACAAAAAAGGTACTACGACCTTCGTAGGAAACCCTCTCCTCAATATGCTATTGGGGACCTCGTTTGGCTATCGACGAAAAATTTAAGGTTAAAGATCCCTAGCAAAAAGCTTGGACCTTTATTTCTGGGACCCTTCCCAATTAAGAAACTCATTGGAAAAGCTGCAGTGCAACTCACTTTACCGGCAGATCTCAGAATACATCCCATCTTTCATGTGTCGCTACTGAAACCACATGTTCCTAACCAAGGAATAAGGCCTACCATCTTGCCTCCAGTACAAGTTGAAGGCGGAGAAGAATTTGAGATTGGGGAGATTTTGGATTCTCATATCCACAGAGGAAAACTCCAATATCTCATAAGATGGAAGAACTATGGACCCCAAGACGACACCTGGTTGGATACTTCTGATGTTCACGCACCCAGGCTTATACGAAGGTTTCACTCTAAATACCCGGAGAAACCAGTGCTATAGGCCTTCTGGAGCTGGCCTTAAGGGGGGGGTACTGTAAGATTCTGGTACCTTTTGGTACCCTTATTGCCCATTTTTCATTGCATATTGCGTCCCACCTTTTCAGTTAGGTGGAACCCATATACCTTTAAGCCGCATGACATCATCACTGAGCGCCGCTCTGAGCGGCTATTTCAATCGCCGGCTTTCTCTCACAGGTTGTTCGTTCAAACCGCATGCTTAACAGCCTGTAATGTTCTGGTACCTCTGGTACCCTTATTCCACTTTCCATTCCGTGTATGCGTCCCACCATTCTCTTCTGGTAGGTGCGCATACACCTTTAAGACCGATGCTGTCATCACTGAGCGCCGCAGAGCGGCTATTTCAACCGCCGGCGTTCTCACTCACATGTTCGTTCAACCTGCCTTGCATCTATGCTTACAAGCGTGTCTCGCTGTGGAACCTCGCTACAGATCCCTGTATCTCGCTACCAGGATCACTTCCTCAGACCCGAACCTCGCTACTGATCCCTGTATCTCGCTACTGGATCACTTCCTCATCACCGGACCCTTCTACTACTATACTATAGTGATAAGTACCCCGCAGGGGAAACCTCCATAACTTACACTACTACTATTGCATTAAGGACTGTTACTACCTATCTATACTATCCTATCATCTGCACTGTTACATAGATTGCTAGCTCTTGAGACTACTACCATCTATCATCTGCACTGCTGCATAGATTGCTAGCTCTCCTGTCTACTACCATCTATCATCTGCACTGCTGCATAGATTGCTAGCTCTCCTGTCTACTACTATCTATCCTTGCACTGGGTTAGTCTATCCTGTATTTGTCATCTGCTGTCCTCACCACCTGTTAGCATACTCGATACTAACCTATCTGCATTCCTAAATACCATCTTGAACTCTCCTGTACAAACCTATCAAGTGCTTACCATCCTTGTCACTGTTCACACCTGTCCCTTCAGCACATCACCTTCATACTATCATATACATCCTATCACTCCAGGAACATCTCATTGAGTGTGTATATATCTGTATGTTGAAGCTGACAGGCCCACGGTGATGAGTCCTGGAGAGTTGGATCTGGTATTCAACACATCTCTACATGACTACTGAGTGGAGATTTTGCAGCTGTAAATCCAGCCTATAACAAAAATGCAGGAGCGTTACAGATTGAACGAACCTTAAAAATGGATTCAGCAGAATTACCCACTCAAGTGACACAATTAACACAACAAGTAAAAGCGTTAATACTTGCTCTGACTGACGTACAAGAAAAGAATCAGACTTTAACACAGCAGGTAACCCAGCTCTCATGGCTTACTGCTGTTCAGCCTCCTGAACCTAAAATAAACCCCCCTCTAGTGTTTACAGGCGACCGGAAAAAATTTCGGGAATTCAAAAACGCATGTCAATTGCTTTTTTTGTTAAAGCCTCGTACATACCCCACTGATCAAATAAAAGTCTGAACCGTTATTTCATACTTGACGGGTGATCCACGGGCCTGGGCAGACTCTCTCTTTGAGAATAATGATCAGATTCTCAACACCTATTCTTTATTCCTAGCGGAACTCACCAGCTTATACGATGACCCCAATAGGCAGAGTACTGCTGATATGCAGTTGAGGGCCTTGAAACAAGGAAGGAGACCTGTAGAAGACTTTGTATCTGAGTTCAAAAGATGGACCCTTGATTCAGGGTGGAATGACACATCTTTGCGAACTCAATTCAGACTCGGGTTATCGGAAGCTGTTAAAGACGAGCTCGCCCGAGCGGATTTACCTGGCACCTTGGAGGCCTTGATACAACTTAGTATCAACATCGACAGACGACTGCGAGAAAGAAGGGCTGAAAAGATGGGAATGCCATTGTCTAGTCCTTCTCGGATTTCGGCCGTTGACCCTACTCCCATGGATGTAGGAACCATACGCCCACCTTTAACGACTACTGAACGAGCTAGAAGAACATCCAGAAATCTCTGCATGTATTGCGCATCCCCGGATCATTTGATAAGCACCTGTCCCCTTGTTCGCAAAAAAGAGGGTGAGTGTTCACATGTCTTGCTGGGAGGATTAACGACTTCCTTTTCTAACCCCTATCTTTTTGTTCATTTAATATTACAGTGGGACCAAACTAGGATCACCACCAAGGCTATGGTCGACACTGGATCTTGTGGAAACTATATTGATACACGCTTTGTTACCTTAAATAAAATGCCTATTATTTCAAAATCTAAGCCTGTTTCTGTTAGTTTCATTAATGGTATTCCACTGTCTTCTGGTCCAATCACCAACCAGACACAGGCACTCCTTGCCACTACCAACGAGTCACATGTGGAGACCATCACTTTTGATATACTATCCTCACCCCATTTTCCTATTATTTTGGGACTTCCCTGGTTACACACACACCAACCAATCATAGATTGGAAAAAACGGACTTTGGTTTTCCCTTCTCACTATTGTGAGAATACGTGTAACCTCCCATCTTATGGGAAGATTCTGTCTGTGGTGTCAGATGAAATTGCACCACTATGCTATCAGGATCTGTCCGAAGTGTTCCTTGAGAAAAATGCTCAAGTGTTGCCTCCCCATAGGGATTACGATTGCACTATCGATCTACTCCCTAACAGCAAATTGCCTTTCGGTCATGTTTATCCCCTTTCACAGGATGAACTTTCTCACCTCAAGGAATACTTGGATGAGAATTTGACAAAAGGGTTCATTAGACCCTCTACTTCTTCCACTGCTGCAGGACTTTTCTTTGTCCGCAATAAGGATTCCAGTCTCAGGCCTATTATCGATTATAGGCAATTATACACGAATACGATAAAGGATCGCTATCCTTTGCCGCTTATCCCTGAACTTATTGAACAAGTGTGTGGGGCTACTTATTTCACCAAATTAGACCTGAAAGGGGCATACAACCTAATCCGAATCAGTGACGGGGATGAGTGGAAAACAGCATTCAGAACCAGATACGGACTATTCGAATACCTTGTGATGCCATTCGGGCTATGTAATGCTCCCGCAGCTTTCCAAAGATTCATAAACGACATCTTTAGAGACTTACTTGATGTCTGTGTTGTAGTATACCTAGATGATATACTTATCTATTCTCGATCTATGCCTGAACACATAAAACATGTAAGACTTGTGTTGTCCAGACTGCTCTCACACAGTCTATACGTGAAATTAAAAAAATGCCTATTTCATAAAGAAGAAATATTATTTCTAGGATACTTCATATCCAAAACTGGAATTAAGATGGATATGAGTAAGATATCCTGTATTCTAGACTGGCCTATACCAACAACTCGTAAGGCCCTACAGCGATTCCTAGGATTCTCGAACTTCTATAGGAAGTTCATTAAGAACTTTTCCGCCATTGTGAGACCTCTCACACAACTGACAAGTATAAAAAAACCATTCAAATGGTCAGAAGAAGCAAATCAAGCTTTCTGCTTGTTAAAATCAAGCTTCACTTCTGCTCCCATACTACGCCATCCAGACCCATCCCTCCAATATATTCTAGAGGTAGATGCGTCAAATATGGCAGTAGGAGCAGTTCTCTCCCAACGACCAACAAACACTTCATCACTCCACCCAGTTGCTTTCTTTTCAAAATCCCTAAGCAGCCCAGAGGTGAATTACCCAGTGGGTGAAAAGGAGTTGCTTGCCATAAAACTGGCACTGGAGAATTGGCGACATCTGCTCGAAGGTACCCAGTTACCAATACTCATATATACAGATCATAAAAACCTTCAATACCTCCAGACTAACAAGACTCTTTCCCACCGGCAGGTACGATGGTCATTATTCTTTTTAAGATTTAATTTCTTAGTGACCTATACGCCTGCAGACAAAAATAAAAAAGCGGATGCGCTATCACGACTAACCGAAGATAACTGCGCCGAAATTCCTTCCATTCCCATAATACCCTATGAACGCATTATTGGTGTTGTCCGATCCTTGAAGGAAGAGATTTTGCACAGTATAGGAATGGATTCACCTCCACCACAACTAAGTACTGTTGCAGAAGGCTTCCTCTATTACAATGACAAACTTTACATACCCCCTACTATGCGCACCAAGATCTTGGAGTTATCGCATGATGTACCCATGGCAGGACATATGGGTATGACGAAAACCTTTAATTTGCTCACCAGGCAGTTTTGGTGGCCTGATATGAAGACGTCTGTACAAAAATTTGTTTCTTCATGTGACATCTGTGCAAGGTCCAAAATTGACACTACAAAACCATCTGGACTACTTTGTAGTCTACCAATACCCCAGGTTCCATGGGAAGTTGTGTCCTTAGATTTCATAGTAGAACTACCACCTTCCAAAGGATTTAATACCATCCTAGTGTCAGTGGACCACTTGACAAAGATGGCACATTTCATCGCTATCCGTAGACTACCTTCATCCAAACAAACAGCGGAACTACTGATGAAACATGTGTTCACGTTGCATGGAATTCCAAAGACTCTTTTGTCCGACCGTGGTTCACAATTTATCTCTAAATTTTGGCAAGCACTTTGTCAAATTTTACGCATTGAGCGAAAGCTCACTTCTCCCTACCATCCTCAGACCAACGGACAGACTGAAAGAGTCAACCAGTGCATTGAGCAATATCTACGCTGCTACACATCATACCTGCAGGATGATTGGGTGGATCTCCTTCCTCTAGCGGAATTTGCTTACAACAACGCAACCCACAGTACTACGAAACAAAGTCCGTTCTACTTGAACTATGGGTTTCATCCCACTCTTCTTCCACCACGCATCCTGCCATCGAGTAACCCAGTAGCCTCGGATTACCTTACCCAAATAAAAGACTCTTTGGGTTTACCATATCACTACCATACTACCATATCACACGCTCATAGTCAACAAAAAAGGTACTACGACCTTCGTAGAAGACCTTCTCCTCAGTATGTTATTGGGGACCTCGTTTGGCTATCAACAAAAAATTTAAGATTAAAGATCCCTAGAAAAAAGCTTGGGCCTTTATTCTTGGGACCCTTCCCAATCAGGAAACTAATTGGAAAAGCTGCAGTACAGCTCACCTTACCGGCAGATCTCAAGATCCATCCCATCTTCCATGTGTCGCTATTGAAGCCACATGTTCCTAACCAAGGAATAAGGCCTACCATCCCACCACCACCTCCTGTACAAGTTGAAGGCGGAGAAGAATATGAGATAAAGGAGATTCTGGATTCTCGTATCCACAGAAGAAGACTCCAATATCTAGTACGATGGAAGAACTATGGGCCCCAAGACGACACCTGGCTGGATACCTCTGATATACATGCCCCTAGACTGATTCGCAATTTTCACTCGAAATACCCGGAAAAAACAGTTCTAGAGGCCTTCCGGAGCCGGCCTTAAGGGGGTTGGGGGGTACTGTAATGTTCTGGTACCTCTGGTACCCTTATTCCACTTTCCATTCCGTGTATGCGTCCCACCATTCTCTTCTGGTAGGTGCGCATACACCTTTAAGACCGATGCTGTCATCACTGAGCGCCGCAGAGCGGCTATTTCAACCGCCGGCGTTCTCACTCACATGTTCGTTCAACCTGCCTTGCATCTATGCTTACAAGCGTGTCTCGCTGTGGAACCTCGCTACAGATCCCTGTATCTCGCTACCAGGATCACTTCCTCAGACCCGAACCTCGCTACTGATCCCTGTATCTCGCTACTGGATCACTTCCTCATCACCGGACCCTTCTACTACTATACTATAGTGATAAGTACCCCGCAGGGGAAACCTCCATAACTTACACTACAACTATTGCATTAAGGACTGTTACTACCTATCCATACTATCCTATCATCTGCACTGTTACATAGATTGCTAGCTCTTGAGACTACTACCATCTATCATCTGCACTGCTGCATAGATTGCTAGCTCTCCTGTCTACTATCATCTGCACTGCTGCATAGATTGCTAGCTCTCCTGTCTACTACTATCTATCCTTGCACTGGGTTAGTCTATCCTGTATTTGTCATCTGCTGTCCTCACCACCTGTTAGCATACTCGATACTAACCTATCTGCATTCCTAAATACCATCTTGAACTCTCCTGTACAAACCTATCAAGTGCTTACCATCCTTGTCACTGTTCACACCTGTCCCTTCAGCACATCACCTTCATACTATCATATACATCCTATCACTCCAGGAACATCTCATTGAGTGTGTATATATCTGTATGTTGAAGCTGACAGGCCCACGGTGATGAGTCCTGGAGAGTTGGATCTGGTATTCAACACATCTCTACATGACTACTGAGTGGAGATTTTGCAGATGTAAATCCAGCCTATAACAAAAACGCAGGAGCGTTACACAGCCTTGTCTTATGCTGCCGGAGCCTCCAGCTATTCTCTTTACCTGGAACAGACCGGAACCTCGCTACTGATCCCGTATCTCGCTACCGGATCACTCCCTTACTACCGGACCCTTCTACTTACTAACCTCACTAGTGATAAGTACCCCACAGGGGATTCCTTCATAACAAACTTACACTATCTACTTCTGCAAATTAAGGACTGTTACTATCTATGCATTACTAATCCTATCATCTACACTGTTACATAGATTGCTAGCTCTTGAGTCTACTACCATCTATCCTTGCACTGGGTTAGTCTCTCCTGTATATGTCATCTGCTGTCCTTACCACCTGTTACTATACATGATTACTAACCTATCTGCATTCTACCTATTACCATCTACCACTCTCCTGAACATTACTATCAAGTGCTTATCATTGCTATCACTGCTCACGCCTGTCCCTTCAGCACATCACCTCTATACTGTCATATACATCCTATCACTCCAGGAACATCTTATAGAGTGTATGTGTATTTGTATGCTGAAGCAGGCGGGTCCACAGTGATGAGTCTGGAGAGTTGGATCTGGTAATTCAACACATCTCTACATGACTACTGAGTGGAGATTCTGCAGCTGCAAATCCAGCTCACTATAACAAAAACGCAGGAGCGTTACATTTATTGGCTAACATTGAACCCATTTTTTTACCATTAGCATAGAATTTTTGCTTGGTCCAGCGGAACTGACGTTCTACTGTATCCGTCAAGCATAGATCAAGATCTGCTTAGAGGCGCTCAACCCTGTCACGATTCCAGCGAGAGGGAACCTGTTTCAAAAGGACCGTGGCCGCATCCATTACAGATTCTAAGCTTGCTACATGCACCAGCCTCTCCATCTTACGTTTAGAAGCCTGTTGTATCAAATGGCCGCGAACGACAGCCTTGTATGCTTCCCATAATGTTACAGGCGATCAAACAGAGCTAAGAGTAAAGTACTTCGTTGATTTAAAGCGGATGTATACTCAGAAAAAAAAAACCCTGCAGGACAAAGTCATAATGAGCTATACCTTCAGAGCCTATGCACCGCAGACGTCAGCGGCTGCATGATAGGTTGAATATCTCCTAAACCATGCAGGTTTAGGAGATATTAATTGTACCTATAGGTAAGCCTTATTATAGGCTTACCTGTAGGTAAAAGTCATATAGTGGAGTATACTACCGCTTTAACCACTTAAGCCCCGGAAGATTTTACCCCCATTCCGACCAGGGGGTATTTTGCGATTCGGCACTGCGTGACTTTAACGGACAATTGCGCGGTCGTGCGACGCTGTACCTAAACGAATTTGGCGTCCTTTTTTTCCCACAAACAGAGCTTTCTTTTGGTGGTATTTGATCACCTGTGCGATTTTTTGATCACGCGCTATAAACAAAAAAAGAGCGTCAATTTTGCAAAAATAGCAATATTTTTCACATTTTTTTATATGAAATTCCCCAAAAAAAAAATTTAAAAATCAAAATTTTTTTACTTTTTCGGCCAATTTGTTTTATGCTACCTATGTTTGGTAAAAAAAATCGCAAAAAGCGTATTTTGATTGGTTTGCGCAAAAGTTATCGCGTTTACTAACAAAGGGAAAGATTTCTGTCATTTTTGTTGTTTTTTTTTTTTAACGCGTAATGGCGGCGATCTGCGATTTTTTTTTTTTGCGGTACTGCGACATTGGGGCGGACAGATCGGACCCTTGACTGACATTTTTGACACTTTTGGGGTTACCAGTGACATTTCTACAGTAATCAGTGCTATATATATGCACTGTTACTGTAAAAATACACTGGTAGTGAAGGGGTTAACTTTATTTGGGAGGGAGGGGCTGTGTGTATCCCTAGGGGCGTGCTTTCTACTGTGATTGGCTGGGGCTTGAGCTGTATGGACACTGATCAACGGATCTACATACTAGATCCGAGTGATCAGTATCCTAACAGCAAGGAGAATGACGGGCAGCTTGTTTACACAAGCTGCCTGACATTCTCCCTTTCCCCCGCCGATCGCCGAGTGACCGGCGGACATCGGGTCCGCCGGTCACACGCGCGGGGGGGTCCGTGACCACGCGGGAGCGGGAGCGCGCCTCCAGGGGCGCGCGCTCGCTCCCTAGACCCTCACAAGCTAGTGACGTAGCCCTACGTCACTTTGCCTGTGAGGGGCTGATTGCCGACGTAGATCGGCGTTAGGCAGTCGGCAAGTGGTTAAAGAAAAGCTCTTCCACTACTGCGGGATGGGACAGGAGGGAGTCTTTGAGGCTGCAGGCTATTAGTTGAGGCTGCAGGCTATTAGCGGGGATTTAAGAAGAGATCTGCTTGTAACCAAGATGGGATCATGGTCGGACCAAGGTACAGTCAGGATAGAAGCAGATATGGGTTGAGGAAGGAATTTTTGTTTGGGTGAACACGTGGTCGATACAAGAGTAACTAGCGTGTGGGTGAGAATAGAAAGTATAGTCTCTTGCAATTGGGTGGAGTTTCCTCCAGACATCTGCAAGACCATATCTATCAAGAAGGGCGCTGTAAATCTAGGAGAAGTTATTAAATTGAAATGAACACGGGGAGGAACGATCAAGTCTAGGATTGAGGACCAGATTAGAATCCCCGCACATAAGCAGTGTGCCCTTCAGATGAGAATGGATCACACCAAACAAATGGGACAGGAAAGGGAGCTGTCTCTCATTAGGTGCATAGTAAGTACAAATCGTTACCTTCGCATCCATCAAAGTACTAAGCAGCAAAAAGTAGCGCCCCTGCGGATCCGCAACAGTCCAGTGACACATGAAGGGGACCCGTTTTTGAAACGCCACCATGACTCGGTGTCTTTTATCAGAGGCCGGGGCATGTTAGATTTGCAGATAGCTGGCATTGAAATACTCCTCTCCTCCTTCACTATATCACAGATCTTGTCCAGCCATCCAGGGTCAGGAGCAGCTGGTTGAGACTGGAATTCTGAGGGATGTTGCTTTAGGCTGCTAGGGAACCCACCAGAGTCGCTCAGTGAGAGCCGCATGGTCTCGTCCTGCAGGGGGCTCGGCGCCAACTTATAGATAGTGCACTGCTGAGCCTCTTGATCTGCTGTGGTTCTGGGCTTTGTTTTGTCGGTCTGGCCCATAGTGGTTGGATGTGCTCCGGTCCGGCCCCGACCCGAGGGGACTGAAATCGGGTCGGTAGCTATTGTGTAGCTCACGGGGTAAGAGGAAGTATCGTCAGGGTGTGCAGAGCTAAGCTGGAATGCTGCCATTCCAGTTCGCTGCGCGCATGGGCCCCCAAAATCATAATTTTTTTGCTAGAAAATTACTCAGAACCCCCAAACATTATATATAATTTTTTTCACTATTTGTTTTAAAATTCTCCTGCATTTCACCTTTTTTAGTAAATAACCCTGAACCCTTTTATTGTTTAGTTGTTTATTACTGAATATTTCTGTTATACAGTGCCTTGCAAAAGTATTCGGCCCCCTTGAACTTTTTGACCTTTTGCCACATTTCAGGCTTCAAACATAAAGATATAAAACTGTAATTTTTTGTGAAGAATCAACAAGTGGGACACAATCATGAAGTGGAACGAAATTTATTGGATATTTCAAACTTTTTTAACAAATAAAAAACTGAAAAACTGGGCGTGCAAAATTATTCAGCCCCTTTACTTTCAGTGCAGCAAACTCTTTCCAGACGTTCAGTGAGGATCTCTGAATGATCCAATGTTGACCTAAATGACTAATGATGATAAATAGAATCCAACTGTGTGTAATCAAGTCTCCGTATAAATGCACCTGCACTGTGATAGTCTTGTGATAGTCTCAGAGGTCCGTTTAAAGCGCAGAGAGCATCATGAAGAACAAGGAATACACCAGGCAGGTCCAAGATACTGTTGTGAAGCAGTTTATAGCCAGATTTGGAAACAAAAAGATTTCCCAAGCTTTAAACATCCCAAGGAGCACTGCGCAAGCAATAATATTGAAATGGAAGGAGTATCAGACCACTGCAAATCTACGAAGACCTGGCCGTCCCTCTAAACTTTCAGCTCATACAAAGGAGAAGACTGATC
The DNA here is from genome assembly GCF_965119305.1 of Pelophylax lessonae. Taxonomy (NCBI): domain Eukaryota; kingdom Metazoa; phylum Chordata; class Amphibia; order Anura; family Ranidae; genus Pelophylax; species Pelophylax lessonae. The sequence goes on along the minus strand of NC_138770.1, from coordinate 397,301,224 downwards.
AGAGATGCAGCCAAGAGGCCCATGATCACTCTGGATGAAATGCAGAGATCTACAGCTGAGGTGGGAGACTCTGTCCATAGGACAACAATCAGTTGTATACTGCACAAATCTGGCCTTTATGGAAGAGTGGCAAGAAGAAAGCCATTTCTTAAAAATATCCATAAAAAGTGTCGTTTAAAGTTTGCCACAAGCCACCTGGGAGACACACCAAACATGTGGAAGAAGGTGCTCTGGTCAGATGAAACCAACATCAAACTTTTTGGCAACAATTCAAAACGTTATGTTTGGCATAAAAGCAACACAGCTCATCACCCTGAACACACCATCCCCACTGTCACATGGTGGTGGCAGCATCATGGTTTAGACCTGCTTTTCTTCAGCAGGGACAGGGAAGATGGTTAAAATTGATGGGAAGATGGATGGAGCCAAATACAGGACCATTCTAGAAGAAAACCTGATGGAGTCTGCAAAAGACCTGAGACTGGGATGGAGATTTGTCTTCCAACAAGACAATGATCCCAAACATAAAGCAAAATCTACAATGGAAAGGTTCACAAATAAACATATCCAGGTGTTAGAATGGCCAAGTCAAAGTCCAGACCTGAATCCAATCGAGAATCTGTGGAAAGAACTGAAAACTGCTGTTCACAAACGCTCTCCATCCAACCTCACTGGGCTCGAGCTGTTTTTTGCAACGAGGAATGGGCAAAAATTTCAGTCTCTCAATGTACAAAACTGATAGAGACATACCCCAAGCGACTTACAGCTGTAATCGCAGCAAAAGGTGGCGCTACAAAGTATTAACTTAAGGGGGCTGAATAATTTTGCACGCCCAATTTTTCAGTTTTTTTATTTGTTAAAAAAGTTTGAAATATCCAATAAATTTTGTTCCACTTCATGATGGTGTCCCACTTGTTGTTGATTCTTCACAAAAATATTACAGTTTTATATTTTTATGTTTGAAGCCTGAAATGTGGCAAAAGGTCGAAAAATTCAAGGGGGCCGAATACTTTCGCAAGGCACTGTATTTCTGGCTTCAGAAAATAAAGAGACATGTTTTATTTTTCTACGATCTTTATTGTCATATTTGCTAGTAATATTGTTTCCAGCATCAGCAAAAAGGGTGACTGAAAAACATCTTAAAGGGACAGCCTTTGTAAATACTTTTGTTAAATGAGTATAATTAGTAGACTTATTAGAACTGCAATCTCCTACATAATAAGAATCTAATTCGTAACTTGTATATATGTAACCTGTGTGTATCTGGCTCTGATACTAGCCAGTGCCTTACCAGCCACTGACCTCACCACACGTCCCCGTAGCCAACAGGTGGTGAGTGTGAGTCTGTTAGAATGAGGAAGGGTTATAAATGTCAACTTTTTATTGCTGTCTGTGTCACTAATACAGAAAATAAGTATGGGAATATCTCTCCAATTCCCGTTTTCCAGTGACAAGCATTGGACAAAAGAGGAAGCAAGGGGAAATTCCATCAACAAGACACAGAGAGCAAAAAAAGCATGTTTTAATAGTAGATTGGGGGAAAATTTAAAGCTTAAGTTTACCAATAGGAAAATGTTACATCAGTGTTTAGGGTGCAACATGTAACGTTCCAGCACATGTTCCCTTCACCCCATCCCCTGTGACAATGGATGAGATTCCACTTCCCCACAGCTGCTGTCATATTTAAAATTGGTGCCACTTTGCACAAAGATCTGTGAATGAATAAACTACCACCACAGAGACATCTTGTAGTTCTCAGTGGACTGCAAGCGTGCTAATCAGCATGCTCATTGTCTACTGACAGTGTCTGCAGGAGCCTGACATTGCACTCACAATTCATTGATCTTGGGTGCAATGCTCTGCAGGTTCCAGTAAAATAAAATATTAATAAAATAATAAATGCACTTTGTTTCCTGCAAAATTATGTGCATTTATCTTTTTTTTTTTTTTTATAAAGGTGAACCTATCCTTTTTTTTAATGCTATTCACAAGACTTTTATGATCAGCACCACCAAAAACATAACATAAGTATGCACAATCTGAGAAGCATTGTTAGGCAACACTAAATTATACTGAATAGTTTATGCAGTCAAATATCCAGTATATATACAGTGTGTGTACATATATTGTGACGGTATGCGAGCTGAGGTAGTAGATAATCGGTATATTTCATCTCGCCTATGTTCTGTGGTTTGAGACTGAACCGGAATCCGGCCCGGGTTTTTCCAGCCTCTGTGACAGGCTGGGTTCCGGTCCGCAGATTGTGGTTCACTTGAGTCAATATTCAGGTGGACTTTAAATGAACAGGAAGAGAGCACAGAAATGCTCTGGCCTGAGACTCAGAAGGGAATCTGAGAGAGGAGCTCTGTTTGGACTTGAAAAGAGGTCAGGAGAGAGGATTTCTGTACCGAGCAACTGCGAGATGTCACCCTCCTTAGAGCCAGAGAAAACTTTAAAATCGTGGATGGGGAACCGGTAGATCCTAACTGGGGGGTGTCTTTCCCCTACATGGCCATTAAAAACAATTTATTGTGTCAGGTGGTAAAACATGGAGAGGATGAAAGGAACAGCTACTGGTTTCGAAACCCTTCCACACGGTGGTCCTAGACCTGGCCCATGGTCATGTAATGGGGGGACATCTCGGTATTGAAAAGACCAGGGAGAGAATCGCCCAGAGATTTTTCTGGCCCGGGTTGCATGCAAATGTCAGGGAGTACTGTGAATCGTGCCCTAATGTCGGCACCATTGCCCCATTTTCGCAGTCCCCTTGTCCCTCTACCGATCATCGAGGTTGCTTTTGAGAGGATTGGCATGGACCTGGTGGGGCCGGTAGTGAAATCTGCCCGTGGTCACCAGCATATTCTGGTAATCCTCGACTATGCAACGCGCTATCCTGAGGCTATACCCTTGCGTAACACCTCCACTAAGACCATCGCCAAGGAGTTAGTCCAGGTGTTTAGTTGAGTTGGAATCCCAAAAGAGATTTTAACTGATCAGGGCACCCCATTTATGTCCAGGGTTACCAAGGAACTGTGTAGATTATACAAAATCTCCCATCTCCGTACCTCTGTATACCACCCCCAAACGGATGGTCTGGTCGAAAGATTTAATAAAACTTTGAAAACTATGTTAAAAAAAGTGGTTGGCAAAGATGGGAGAAACTGGGATTTTATGCTGCCATATCTTATGTTTGCCATACGAGAGGGTTCCACAAGCATCCATAGGCTATTCTCCCTTTGAGCTCTTATATGGTAGACATCCCAGGGGGCTGCTAGATGTCGCCAAGGAAGTGTGGGAAGGTGAGGCCCCATATAGAAGCATCATAGAGCATATCTCCTTGATGCAGGATAGAATTGCAGCTGTCCTTCCCCTGGTGCGAGAACATATGGAGCGAGCCCAGGAAGCCCAGAGGAGGGTCTATGATCGGGGTGCCAAAGTCTGTACTTTCAGCCCCGGGGACAGAGTGTTGGTACTGGTTCCCACGGTTGAAAATAGGTTCCTAGCCAAGTGGCAGGGTCCCTTTTGAAGTTATTGAAAGGGTAGGAGAGGTCAACTATAAAGTCTACCAACCAGGGAAAAGGAAACCACAACAAATTTATCATGTGAATCTCTTAAAGCCCTGGAAGGACAGAGAGACTTTATTAGCCACATCTCCGGCCCCAGCAGACCAGGTGCCGGTGACACCTGATGTCCCCATAACAGATTCCCTGTCTGTGGCACAACCAAACGACGTTAGGGGGTTTGTGTACAAAAATAGAGACTTTTTCTCCCCCTTACCTGGACTGACCAACGTGATCCAGCATGAAATAGTGACAGAACCAGGGGTTCGCGTAAATTTAAAGCCATATAGAATCTCAGAGGCCAGGCGAGAGGCAGTCGCAAAGGAAATTTAAAAATATGAGTTGGATGTGATAGAAGAGTCCCACAGTGAGTGGTCGAACCCCATAGCATTGGTCCCAAAACCTGATGGCACTATCAGGTTTTGTAACGATTTTAGGAAACTCAACAGTGTATCCAAGTTCGATGCATACCTGATGCTTCGGGTCGACAAACTTGTTGACAGGGTGGGATAGGCCTGCTACATAACAACCCTAGATCTAACGAAAGGCTATTGGCAAATACCCCTAACTGAATCGGCCAAGGAGAAGACTGCCTTTTCCACTCCTGAGGGCTCGTTTCTTTTTTTTAAATAATCTTTATTTAACAAATTCAAAACAACATACAGAAATATAAAATAGCAAAGAAGTGCATAAATGCATGTAGGAAAAAAAAAAAATACAGAAAAGGCACAATCGGCATTATGTTCAGTCCGGACATCATTAGTGAAACAAAAACAAGTCCATAGGGGTCAATTAATCAGTCATTGTGAAAGCTTGTGCCAATATCGGCCAAACAGCAAATACAATTATGGACCCCCAGGATGCGCTGTGTCTGTCAGTGCCGCCCAAAAAAAAGGGATCCCCGCAGAGGAGGCCGGAGGGCCCGACAGACACCACACACAGTTCCAGCATCTGTACACATTAACGTCCGTGTTACAGTTTATACAGCCGCAGAATCGACTACTGGCCTCAGAGAGACAAGAAAAAAAAAGGGAAAAAAAGAGGGGGGGGAGAGATAGTATAGGGGAAAAGACAAACATGAAGGATAAAACAGGTAGAGAAAGGGAGGTCCGGGCAGGGGGCGCGGGCCCCAGGCTGGAGAAGACCAGGTAGGAGTCCTAGAGTTCAGCCGCTAATATTAGGAGTGTGTTCATCCGAGATCTCATCAGAGTAATACATCCACCCCGTCCAAGTGTCCTTAAAGCGTTCCTCCCTACCCTGTGACGTGAGAACACGTCTTTCGGCTTCCATCACTAGGTTGACCTCCTTTTTCCATTCAGAGAGCGTGGGGCAGGCGGAACTCCGCCAATGCCTCGGTATGAGGCACTTGGCGGCGTTCAGCAGGAAAGGAACTATACTACGTTTGTAGCGTTTGATCGAGGAGTGTGAATCATGGAACAGGTATTGAAGGGGAGCACGGGAAGGAGGGGTGAGCGACAGCTTGGATACCCAAAGATGTACAGCGTCCCAGAAGGGCTGCAGTAGGGGACACTCCCTCCAAATGTGGAGGAAAGTGCCCACCTGACCGCAGCCCCTCCAACAATGGGGGTCCGAGCCCGGAAATATCCGAGCCAACTTGGCAGGGGTCCTGTACCATCGGGCCACAAATTTATAGGCCGACTCCTGTATCCTGGTGCTAATAGAGGAGACATGGGTCAAACTCAGAATGCGAGAGAGTTGTGGAGGGGAAAATTCCACCCCCAGCTCTCTCTCCCATTCCTTCATGAAATAGGGAGGCGAGGAGGAGACCCCGCTCAATAACAATTTGTACATGTGCGACAGTAGGTGGCGGGACTCCGGAGGGTCGACAAACCACTTCTCGAAGTCCGAGAGGCCAGTTATCGGGCGTGGAGCAGTTGGGAGTGTGACGAAAAAGTCAGTCAGTTGCCTATAGCGCCAGTCAGACATCGGAAAGTCGCCGAAGCGATCGCGCAAAGTCGCAAGGGGCAGCAAAGTGCCTGCCGGGGCAAATTTCCCGCAGTACAGTTTGCCATCAGTGTTCCAAGAGCGAAAAAAGCGTACATCCTCCCCCGGGGGGAACCAGGGAAATCCCCCCAGGGGAGCCAAAGGGGACACGCCGGAAGACATGGCGCCAGACGCATTAAGGCCATCCCAGATGCGGAGTGTGGCCACAGTCAGGGGTGACGTCCAGGCCGACAGTCCACGATCGCCCGAAGGAATCCACGGGGCACCCGCAAGATTCCGGCCCGCCAGCGTTTTCTCCAAGGGGACCCAAGGTTTAGACTGACCGTCGTGCGCCCAATTCAGCATACGAACTAATGCCATAGCTTTATAGTACAATGTAACATCCGGAAGTCCGACGCCACCGTCGGCTTTCGTCCGCCTGAGGACAGCATAGGCCAGGCGGGGGCTCCCCTCCCTCCAGACGAATTTTAGAAAAGCCCGCCGCAGACGTTTAAAAAAGGATACCGGTAAATGCATGGGGACCGTGTTGAACAAATAAATCAGCCGGGGAAGGATGGTCATTTTAAGCACGTTAATGCTGCCAAACCAAGTTACCGAGTGGGATGCCCACGATTCCAGGTCAAGATGGATACGCGCCAGCAGGTCGCCGAAGTTCTTGTCATATAGAGTTTTCAAGTCAGGGGAGATGTTCACGCCGAGGTATGGGAGGTAGTCCTCCCGCCATCTAAAGCCAAAGGATCGCCGTAGAGTCGAAGCCAGGTCGGGGGGTACATGAATAGGTAGCAATTCAGATTTATCATAATTGACCTTGAAATTGGAAAGTCGCCCGAACAGATCCAGCTCTCGTACCAGTACAGGGAGGGAGAGCTGTGGTCGGGTAAGATAGAACAGCAGGTCATCGGCATATGCCGACACCTAATGTTCCGTACCACCCACCGTAACACCAGCAATGTCAGACAGTGCCCTCACTCTCCTCAAAAAGGGTTCCAAGGCCAGGGCGAAAAGAAGGGGTGACAGGGGACAACCCTGTCGGGTGCCATTATAAATGGGAAAGGGATCCGACAGCAACCCGTTCACCCTGACCCTGGCACTTGGGCCGTGATATAGGGCCAAGATCCACCCCAACATACGGGAACCGAGCCCCAGAGATCGAAGAACCCCCGACAGGTATGGCCAGGCCACCCTGTCGAAGGCCTTCTCCGCATCCAGGGATAGAGCCAGACAGGGAAGTCTGTCCGGTCCATGCTGAGCCCAGTGGAGCACATGGAGAGCCCGGACAGTATTGTCCCGGGCTTCTCGAAGGGGCATGAATCCCGCCTGGTCAGGGTGGATCAAGGACGCGATATGGTCTTGGAGGCGAAGCGCCATAATTTTGGCCAAAATCTTGGTATCAGCGTTGAGGAGAGAGATGGGCCTATAGCTGGCACAGTGGTGGGGGTCCTTACCCGGTTTCGGGAGTACTACAATGTGGGCCAACAGCGCCTCAGGTGGGAGGGGCCGTTCATCCGACACCGCGTTAAAGTAGGTACACATATGGGTGCCAAGAATGGGGAGCAGGGACTTATAATAGTGGTTTGTGAAGCCGTCCGGGCCCGGGCTCTTGCCTGCAGGCAAGCCAGATACCACCCTGCTCACCTCCGTCTCGGTAATGGGAGCCTCCAACTCCTCCAGGACCCCATCCGGGAGCCTGGGGAGTCCGGAGTCTGCCAAGTAGTCTTGAATGTCGGACGGCTGACCCCCCCCAGCCCGAGGGAGATGGTACAGGGACTCGTAAAAGCGTTGGAAGCAAGTGGCTATGCGAGGGGAACTGACAACTTTGCCCTCAGGAGTCTCCCAAGGCGTGGACATGACGGGCTTCCGACCTTTTATGTAGCATTCGGGCCAGCAAGCGACCGCACTTGTTCCCATGCTCATAAAAACGGTGTGCCCAGAAGCGCAGCTTATCCCGGGCCCGTCTGTCCAGGCAGGAAGACAAGGTGTTCCTGAGCTCCTCTAGGGAACGAGCAACCTCAGGAGCCCTGGCACGCTTATGTTTGATTTCCAAATCGTGGATACGATCCAGCAAGTCAGAAATCTCCTGCTGTCGTTGCCGCTTCAATCCTGCACCGTGCAAAATGAGGACCCCCCTGATCACAGCCTTATGGCCCTCCCAGACAGCAGACGGGGAGACATCAGGCGAAGAGTTAAGCTCAAAATAGGAGCGCACCTCTCCAGTAACCTGATCCAAAATGGAGGGGTCATCCAGGAGGTTTTCATTGAGGCGCCACGTCCGGGTCACACGGTGAGCACCGGGGGGCGTGATCGTCTGGGAGACCGGGGAGTGATCAGAGAGGGTAATGGACCCAATCGAAGCGGCAAGGACAGAGTCCAGGTGGTACTGATCCACCATGAACAAATCCAGTCTGGAGTACATGTCATGAACTTTGGAGTAGTAACTGTAGTCCCTAACCCCGGGATTGAGGATCCGCCAGCAGTCTACCAAATGCAGGGCCCTGAACTGCCTCCGAAGGTGCTTCTGAGCTCGAAAAGAAAGAGGAGAGCATCCCGAGGAGGAGTCCAGGGAGGGATCAAGTACCACATTAAAATCCCCCCTAAGAGAACAATGCCCTCCCGAAACCCCTTGAGCTTGGTAAGGGTTGAGGACAAAAAGGAGACTGTTCTAGAGTTAGGCGCATACACATTAGCAAGAGTGTACGTGTGGCCATGGATCGTACCCTTCAGAAATAGGAAGCGCCCCTCAGGATCCGTTAGGGAGTCCATGAGTACAAAGGGACATTGTTTGTGGATGGCTATGGCAACCCCCCTGGCTTTGGCAATTGGGGATACACTATGATACCACTGGGAAAACATCTGGATAGGTAAGCGGGGAGTGGAGGAGGCAGTGAAGTGCGTCTCTTGTAAATAAAGCACATCAGGGCGCAAGTGACGCAGTTCCTGCCACATCCTTCCCCTCTTATTGGGAGAGCAAAGCCCCCGTACATTGTACGAGGTCACTCGCAATACATCAGCCATAAGACAGCGATGGGCAGTCGGCAAGAACCGGTAAACAACATGCGATCAAAGGCCTCGCCCCGATCAGCAAGGGAAGCAAAAAGAACTCCAAGACGCATTGCTCCACACCTCCACCGTGGGCCTCAGGCCCCCCCCCCCCCCCAGACCACCCAAGAAAAGGAAAAGAGAGAAGGGAATGGGAAAAAGAGGGGAGAGGGCAGGGGGGAGACAGACAGAAAAAATAGGACAGTGGAAACAATGAGTAGAAAAGAGAGAGCAGGAGACAAAAACCATCCCCAGCATGGAGAGCCATCCCGAAGGGACACGCCCCCTCAACCTCAAAAAAGAGGGGGCAGCTCCAACTAACCATAACCAAAGAAGAAGGGAGAAAAAAAACCCTCAAGGACTCGGGATTACCCAGACCCACGGGGCCACCTACTGTGGGGTAGTGACTGAACCACCAGTGAGAGGAGCAATGCATCTCCGAGCCATTGAACATCAACAATGAAGCAAACATGACCTGTAGCCAGGCTGGGGGGGACCCACGGCCCCTGAGGGCCCCGGGTCAGCCCCAGTCCGCAGGGGGGAAAATCCCACCCTGAACTCATCAATATGTAAGTCAAGCATATTTAAAAACCTAGTGCAAATACCACCATAACAATAGAGGGACCCAGACAAGCCCCCCATAGCAGCAGAAGTTGAGTAGAGCCCACCGTCCGGCAAGTCTCTAGCGAGAGTGAGCAACGTTCAGTCGTGCTGGGAGGCCCGGGCGGAGCCCCGTCGCGAACCTCTGCTACGCTTCCCACCCTGCGAGGTGACCTGCTGCCACCGCGCAGGGCGTTGCGGCAAGGGGAGAGCACTCTGCAGTCTCCAGTCAGGAAAGTCTGTCAAGGGGACATCCAGGGCAGTACAGAAGCGTTGCAAGTCATCCTTGGTGCGGAGAACGGCCGACTTGCCATTCCTGGAGGCAGTAAGACGGAAGGGGAATCCCCAGCGATACACCACCTGGTGAGAGCGTAAGGTATCCAGTAGGGGGCACAGGGAGCGCCGTTGCATAAGTGTCCGCCTAGACAGGTCGGGGAACAGAGAAAGTTGTGCGCCATCAAAGTCGATTACAGCCATAGACCGTGCAGCCTTCATAATGTCCTCTTTCACAGCATACTTATGAAGTTTGCATATGACATCCCGGGGTGGCTCCCCCTCTTTTGGTGGGGGAAGCAAGGCCCTGTGCGCTCTGTCAATGTCAATGATATCAGGGGCTCTGTTTCCCAAAATCTGGCGGAAAATACCCTGAACAGAGGGGACCAGGTCAGGAGCTCTGGTGGCTTCAGGAAGCCCCCGAATGCGGATGTTCTGGCGTCTGTCCCTGTTCTCATAATCATCAAGCTGATCCATAAGTGTATTAAGGACAGTGTCGTGCGTGCTAGCAGCCTCCTGAAAGGAGGACAGGGAATGCAGTATATCATCCTGGCCGGATTCCAGGGAAGCCACCCTGTGTCCCAGTGCCTCAGTGTCCGCCCTCAGCCCCTCCAATGCCTGAGTGACCGACTGCTCCACCGTAGTGGTGATCAGGTGCACAATCTCCGTCCTGGTCGGCAAGGCCTTAATGTGGGCCTTCCAGTCCCAGTCCTCCTCCGTGTCTCCAGAGTCTGTGGAGTGAGGTGACACCGCAGTATACGGCAAGAAGGGGTTGGGGCTGCGCCCCTGTACCTGGGATAGCTGTGTTCCAGAGGAGGAAGGTGGTCCCGGGAGCAGCGTGGAGGCCGGAGAGGATCGGGGCGCCGCCATCTTGGCCGCCTCGCGGCGGCTCCGAGGGGTTGCTGAGAAGAGATCGCGGAGGTCCGTGGAGCGTGCAGAGAGCCCTCCGGGGGGCTGGGAGGACGGTTGCTTCTTTGGTGGCATCGCCAGTAGGTAAGTAGATGATCGGTGGTCGCTACAGGTCAAGCGGCAGGCTCAGGGAAGCAGGAGCTCGCACGAGATGCGTCCTCACACCATCACGGTCAGGCCACGCCCCACCTGAGGGCTCGTTTCAATACAAGCGGATGCCTTTCGGTCTGCATTTGGCCCCTGCGTCCTTCCAGCGAATGATGGAAAAAACTTTGAGACCACATCGCTCGTACGCAGCAGCTTATTTGGACGATGTGGTCATCCACAGCCCAGATTGTGACTCGCACCTGCCCCGAGTACAAGCAGTGGTAGATTCCGTTAGGGAAGCAGGTCTCACGGCCAACCTAAAAAAGTGTGCCATAGGCCTGGAGGAGGCCAAATACCTTGGGTATGTTCTTAGTCGGGGACTGGTCAAGCCTCAGACCAATAATATTGAGGCAATTCAAAAGTGGCCCCAACCGGTAAACAAGTTCGGGCCTTCCTAGGCATTACGGGGTATTGCCGGTGGTTTATACCTAACTTTGCCACCATTGCCGCTCCTCTGACTGACCTAACGAAGGGTAGAGGGTCGGTCATGGTCAAATGGAATCCTGAAGCGGAGGAGGCGTTTCAGAAGTTAAAGCAGGCCCTTTGTGTACTACCGATGCTGGTGACCCCGGACTTCACAAAGGAGTTTGTGGTACAGACAGACGCCTCGGAGGTGGGCCTAGGTGCTGTACTATCCCAGAACAGAGGTGGTGAGAAGCACTCGGTTGTATACCTGAGCCGAAAACTAAACAAGCATGAAAAAAACGATGCTATTGTCGAAGGAGTGCCTCGCTATTAAATGGGCTTTGGACTCTCTGAAGTATTACTTGTTGGGGAGGTCGTTTAAGTTGGTCACTGACCATGCTCCCCTAAAGTGGATGTGTGACAACAGGGAGAAAAATGGCCGCGTGACAAGATGGTTCCTTGCTCTACAGCCGTTTAAATTTACAGTAGAGCATAGGCTGGGCAAGCTCCAAAACAATGCGGATGCCCTCTCCCACATGCACTGTATCCTTGGGTCAATGGCTCAATCGAAGGCGCTTGAGCAGAGGGGGAGGATATGTGACGGTATGCGAGATGAGGTAGTAGATAATTGGTATATTTCACCTTGCATACGTTCTGTGGTGAGAGACTGAACCGGAATCCGGCCCGGGTTTTTCCAGCCTCTGTGACAGGCTGGGTTCCGGTCTGCAGGTTGTGGTTCACTTAAGTCCATACTCAGGTGGACTTTAAATGAACAGGAAGAGTGCACAGAAATGCTCTGGCCTGAGACTCAGAAGGGAATCTGAGAGAGGAGCTCTGTTTGGACTTTAAAAGAAAAGGTTTGCTTTACCATGTGTTTTTGTGGGTGATGGGGACCAGCCCCACACTGTATAGTGAGAAAAACTGCTGTTTAGTTTAGCGCCAGACGGCAAGGATTTATTTTACTGTTTTGTTGTTTTTTCATATTTGCAAACCTCTGCTAAATAGAGCTGGCAACCCACCAGACTTTAAAGAAATTACCTGCATACTGGCCTTACTTTCCTGGAAAAGGTGATCCCTGTAAGCTAATCTCCCACAATATATATACATACACACACACACACACACACACACACACAAACACCCACACACACACACACATGAAGTTCTGGGTGAAGTTCACAACAGTAATGACCCAGTGCCAGGTAATCAGGCCTTCCCACAGGCCATATATAGAAAAAAGAGAAGAAAGGATTGTTGCACTTAAAATTGAATGTAGAAAAAATGACGTACAGAAAAAAAATATTTTCAGTCTTAAATATTCAATTTATTATTGAACACTGAAACTGATTTTTGTTTCTGTATGTCCTTTCTTATTCAATTTTTATTCAATTCTAAGTGCAGCATTCCTTTCTTCACTTTTTTCTATGTATTGTATATATTTTTTTTTTAGATAGATACACAGTGTATCCGGAAAGTATTCACAGCACTTCACTTTTTCCACATTTGTTTATGTCACAGCCTTGTCCCAAAATCAATTAAATTAATTATTTTCCTCAAAATTCTACAAACAATACCCCATTATGACAACGTAAAAGAAGTTTGTTTAAAATCTTTGCAAATCTATTAAAAATAAAAAATTCACAAGTATATAAGTATTTACAGCCTTTGCCATGACACTCAAAATTGAGCTCAGGTGCATCCTCTTTCCACGGATCCTCCTGGAGAATGTTTCTACAACTTGATTGGAGACCACTTGTGGTACATTCAGTTGATTAGACATGATTTGGAAAGGTACACACCTGTCTATATAGGGTCCCACAGTTACCAGTGCATGTCAGAGCACAAACCAAGCCATGAAGTCCAAGGAATTGACTGTGGACCTCTGAGACAGGATTGTTTGGAGGCACAGATCTGGGAAAAGGTACAGAAAAATTTCTGCAGCAATGAGCACAGTGGCTTCTATCACCCGTAAATAAAAGCCGTTTGGAACCACCAGGACTCTTCCTAGAGCAGACCACCTGGCCAAAGTTAACAAAGAAGTCTTCCCATGCAGAGGGGCTCACCGTCAATACGATAAGGAAAAGTAACATTTAGCCTCGTGGCTCTTTATGCAGCTTTACTGCTCCGCTTAGAAGTTTTTGTCCTCCCAACCCTCAAACACATCCAGTGCTCGTGCACACATGCTGTGCCTCAGCTCTGTGTCTTTTGTGCAGTGACCCAGGTGTTCTTTCTGTCCCAGACTGTCTCTCTCTTAGGTTCGTGCCTCAATCTTTCCCAACCTGGACAGTATGGTGCATAGCAGCACCTCTAATGGCTCCTTTTACACACTGTCCCCCCTCGGGTGCGTGGGGCCCTTGACCTCTAACTCTGTCACTCACATAAACCAAGCACACACCTGAATCATTAGTGTGCCTGTTTCACAGAAAACCTCGCCCAGACCACCATTTTAAACAGTGGCATGGGCTCGATTTACCATAATATACAGTATATACTGTAGTAATACACACAAATACCATAAAAGTCCTGAGATGGGTACAAATCGGTATTACATTTTCAAAACTGCAAAGAATAAAAGTAAAACAAAAATTATGCATGTGTGTGTATATATAAAAATACGGTATTTAGGAATAATGAAAAAACTATTTTACGTAAAAATAACAAAAAAGCAGTCAGAGGCAGCAGTGCCTTTTGATTTTACACTGCAGATACATAGCTCTCAACTATCCCTCATTTGGAGGGACAGTCCTTCTTTTTGGTCTGATGTGTACATCCCTATACAAAATGTAATATTTTACTACCAAATGTGTTATGCTGCACAAAACTTTCCATCCAACTCTGTATTGCTACATTTGCTATTTTGAAATGCCAATATAAAAGAAAGATAGAGATCAAATAAGCCAGTTATTTTCTGCATATTAGATCATTGTTGTCTACATACTGAATGCTAAAAGGTGTCCCTTTTTATCATTTCAGAAAGTTAGGAGGTATGCGGATTTACAGCTATGAGGCTATAGGAACAGGACTGCCTAGGCACCCTCAAATCCCAGGAAGTGCATGGATTTTGTTCAGGAAATTCAGGTACATTTTTCAGGGTACTGCTTATGCACAAATACCATTTTTAAAAGTTCCCTATAGCATGACAAATACTGTACCTCTTTTTCTATTTTTTATTTTTTTATTTCAAGTCCACAATAATGTTAAAAGGTATCCTTTTATTTAAATATATTTTAAGTGTGTTCTCTACCAAACTCTTTAAAAGGCACTTTATTGGGTGCTATTTGATAGAGAAGACAGCTTCTAAATGTCTGTGTGATGCAAAGAGATTAGATGGGTTTAGGATGCATTCTATTGTCATCTATTATTGAGGACTTCTAATCTACTGTATGTGTTTGCGGTACAATACATTTCTTGCCTCCAGTTACATACTTTGAGCACAAAATAATGTATTTTCAATGTGTGCAATTGCTGTGTTTTCATGAAAGTTTGCAATAAAGTAAAATAGAAAATATTTAAAAGACAAAAGAATATTTTAATGTATACTAGCAAATGTATCCATTTGTAATGTGTTCATTTTGGCTGAACTTTTTATGGCCACACTGGCATGCTTTACAGCTCAAACAGACAGAATTGTATCTCGGTTTGTATTATTTTGTTAAATTTGCCATTCTACTTGAACTGATCATGGAGGGAGATAGAGTGTAAGCTGATCATAGAGCTGGAGCATAAAAGCGGTAGAAGAGGAGATGATGATAAACTACTGGCAGACCTGGCATAGTGATAGCTAATTGTGGACAGTAGGTAATGAAAGGCAAGGTTCTTGCTGAGCCACTGGGAATGGTGGACAGCAGCCTAGACAATTCCTTGAACAACCTTGCCTTGAAAGTTGTTTCTCTTGAACCCTTTGCTCCTTCCATTAATTTCCTATCTAAGCCATGCCTTTGCACTTCCTGTTTGGCAGATTCTTGTGTTCTCTCCAGCCTATATCTCACCCCTGCTGCCGTTTGTATCTTCACCATTCATTAACGACCTTTTGGCTTGTTCCTCGACTGTGCTTTTGTATGATCCCAACCTACAGCCAATTTTTATCGACCTTTAGCTTGTTGAATGACTACACTTCTGCTTGATCCCTACCTACTTTAAGTATTACTGGACACCAGGTTGCTCACCTCCTAGTGGGGCGATCCGAAGGACCGCAATCTGACACTAACACAAAGCAAAACCCATCTCCACCATGGTGAACACTGGTTAGAGCTTAGAATTCATGTCTCTGGTGAGCCGGTGTCATCCCCTAGGGTGACCTGCTTCTGTATTTATCAAGTTGGTCTTTGGGAGCCTCTCGACTGCTATAACTACTGGTCTCTGATCCTGAGCCCTGGCCATGACAGTTATAATGATTTTGTCACACCCACAATTATTTTCCTCTAGCTGCAAAAGGCTGGACCCCTTTCCTTTAGAAAAAAAAAAAAATCGACTAATCATGCACCATTGGTAAATAGGAAGTGTGAGGATGAGAATGGTTAGGAATGGCAAAAATGAGAATGAATTTGGTTTGAGGGGAGGGTGTCAAAGTGGGATCTTGCTTTTGCCAACGGGGGAAAAAAAGGAAGAGCTGCAGCTGACCATATTTCAGTTAGAGAGGAGTCAGTGAAGGAACATTGGAGAGGGGAAAGAAAACAGGGCTGATTGCGGTCTGGGTGGAAGAGACAGACTGTAATTTATTTTTGGACCAGGGATGGTCCTCAGACAAGTCCTCTGGAAAGGTTAGGACGAGTGGGACATCTGCATATTCATGAACTGTCAGGTAGCAGTTCATATATGTTCGGGTGTTTGTCCTCACTATGACAGCCAGCTGGGATAATGTTTGGAGACCATGGAGAATGAGGAATGCAAAATGTTAGAGTAATTTACAGTGACAAGGGAGCAGCTAGAATGGGCTGAACGTACCATAAAAAGCAGAAGGGACTGGGAAATGTGAAGCACTCAGTCTAGCAGAAGGTATTTTGGAGAGAGATAGCAGTCTAGAGCAGTGCGTGAACAGTCACAAAATTGGTGTGCAGTGCAAACAGTTGGGGGGAATTTGCAAGAGAAGGTACAGTGAAATGAGGGGACACCTCTTAAGTAATTTAGTAAAAACTGGGAAATGGTCTGATGTTGTCTATTACATCCACTTCCATCCCTTAATCAAGCAAAAAAGAGAAAAATGCCCCAGATGGGACTTTAAATGAGGTGGATGCATGAGTTGCTAATGCATAAAAGTAGATTTTAATGAGTAAAAAACATGTAAGCAAAAACATGCATTGACCAACAGATGGAGTACAAAGTATGGCATGGCAAGATTTCAACAGCAATATTGATATAAAAAATCATATAACATGGAGTGAGCAGGATACACACAAAATTTGTCTTAAATATAATGTACAACATAGTAGAAAACTCGACGCGTTTTGTGGGTCTGTAGCCCACTCATCAGGAGTATGTACAGGTAAACCTGTCAAAGGAATAAAAGACTTGTATGTAATGCCAAAAACCAATAGATGTTGGAGATAAATCAGCAAGTATGGATTTTCAACAATTGTATGACCCAAGTGGGGAAACCATACTTACATGGAGCCATATTTCACTGGTGAAAGCGACATTGCCATATGGTGGAAGCGCAAATTGTCTGACTCGGGAGCTGAAGGAACATGAGTCCACGGCAGTGAGACGGGAAGCCAGGGGAGGACACTAGTGGTAAATAATGTCTGAGCATGTAGGATAACGCAGCACTGAATAGAAAGATGTAGATATTTTGTATCAGAGTATAAGAAGTACAATGTATCACTTAGTAGTAGTCAGAAAGGATATTAATGTATAGCACAAGGCTAGTAGTCAGAAAGGATATGAATGTATAGCACAAGGCTAGTAGTCAGAAAAGATATGAATGTATAGCACAAGGCTAGTAGTCAGGAAAGATATGAATGTGTAGCACAAGGCTAGTATAAAGACCAAGCCAAACCCAAAAAAAAAAGGTAAACTAAAATCGCAGAGTGTGCTTGTCTGAATGTGATCAGAGTGATCCAAGAGGGATGACAGCAAAGTGTGGAAAATAGAAAGGTAAACGAGTATCAGAGTGTGGGAGATACAATGTATCAATTAGTAATAGCCAGTCCAAACCTAGAAAAAGGTGACAAAATGTGCTTGTCTTAATGTGATCAAATAATGAAAGAGGGGCAACAACAATGTATGGAAGATGAAAAGGTAGGGGAAGGAAATGTATTTCACTGGGTTCTACCATTGCAACTGAGAACTATATAACTGATATGTCAGAGTATAAAATTGTATGTGCTAGTAGCAAGAGTAATGACATAATCAGAGGATAATGTGTATCAAAGTATGTCCAGGTGGTGCAAGTATAAGAACCCAGAAAATTAAATGAATGGTGGGAAATCCCAGGATTGGGGTGTTATGACCATGAGAAAAGGAGGGGGAGAAAAAGGAAAGAGGTGACTGAGGTCTCAGATTAAGGAATGAACAAAATGTAGTGAAAAATAAGTGAGCTATTGGCAGACTGCCAATCTACTTTTATGCATCAGCGACTCATGCATCCACTTCATTTAAAGTCCCATCTGGGCCATTTTTCTCTTTTTTGCTTAAGTAATTTAGCGTGGAGAGTGGTGGGAGAGGTCCCACAGACAATAGTGTGGATGTGGGGGAACAGTTGCCAGAGAACATAATGTGGATGCTGGAGAGTAAACTGCCAGAGAACAAAGTGTGACTATGGGAGGAAAAAATGCCAAAAAACAAAGTGAGGTTGGTGGGTGTAAAAATGTCAGAGTTGCAGTGGAAAACTCTGTGAGGGCTCAAATCTTGGGATGGGGCAAACACTGTTCTTGAATCACCACTGGTGGTAAAATCATTCAGCCATTAAAGCAGAAATGACAATGTATCTTCATACAACACAGGAGGAAGGAATGAGACTCACCTGTCCTGTAGGCAGTTGGTCAGCGTTGAGACTGGTTAGGCTAGAGACTCAAATGTGCGGTGATCAGCCGGTTACGGCTGATCTCTCAGATTTGAATTCTGCTGCATGCACTGACCACTAACCGGACCAGGTTTTATCCTTGGTGGCAAAACCTGTCAGTGAAAATAGACAGTTGCAGTCCATTTTAATATTAAGATGTCATTTGAGAAGCCCAGTGTAAATTACCTTAAAAATATGTAATAATGGTTATAAAAAATAAATATGTAATAATGGTTATTAAAAAAAATCTTGTTTATGTATGATTTGTTTTTATATATTGTAAGAAGGGATGAAATTAAAACACCCCACTACTGTTAAGAAGTCCAGGTGCAACTTTATTCCATTAAAGGTCAAAGGTACAATTAAAAAAAATAGACAATGCATTTCGGAGGTCTAAGTGGCCATTCATCAGGGCTTGACTGGCAACAAAGTGAACAAACCAGTAGTGAACTGGACCTACAGTGGTGTTTATTTCAGTATGAGTTGAAAGCATAGGCCTAATCAGCAGCTTGTTTGGCTGCTAGAAGTTGGGTACTATACACAGCTACTCCAGACTTATTACATTACTACATTATTACAAAGAAGAAGGTAGAATAACACTATATTTATGGTACACCAAGTTATTTATCTGTACTTGTATTGTGTTTAAAGGGATAAATCATGGGAAAATATTCATGTATTGCAGAGATGTTTCTTTTTTTTATTTTGCTTTAACATAAACTTTTAATAAATTGTAAAGTTTCCATTGCCCTAGGCTGATGCGCTTTGTTCTTTGCTTCTGTTTTAATAGTTCTTTTTTTGCAGATGCTTTCGTTTGTTTAAAGGAGTTGCAAAACCTTTTTTCCCACTTATTTTCATTTGTTTCTGCTGCTACATGTTTTGAGTTGAACCTCGGATAATTCAGTTTTGGACCAAAGTTCTGATATTTAAGACTTTTCTTTTCCTTTGGTTTACCCGTGAAAGTATAATTACGCTAATGTCTACATTATTCTACAAACAAAAAAATTCCCTGCTGCTGCATTATTCTATTGATGTTAATTTTAGAAAATGCAATACATGCGGGGGAGTTATAAGAAAAGGACCCGATGACTGCCTTGCAAATGTTTTTTTAGATGGCTTCACAGAACGCTGCCCAAAAAGCAAAGATGTGCTTGGATTTGAGGAAGAGGTAAAACGTGATTACAGTAAGTCATCTGAATAGGGTCAGAAAGAGGTGATATTAGATGAAGATACAGGTTGACCCTTCCTATAACCAGAAAAAAAAGAAGAAACGATTGAAGAACCAAAATTTTTTTTCGATTTTAAGATATGTTCAACAAAGTTGCCGCAACCAGAGGATGATGGGCATTCATATAATCACTAATTAACAAAACTGGACCCAGTCTTGACTGTACCAGGAAGAGTCTGCCACTAATGACTAATAAAAAATGGATGACACATGGATCTTAACAGATTTAAAATGGTAATAATTTTAAACCCAAAACTAAAAATATATTATATTGCAGCTTACCAATAATTGGATTTGGTGGCTGCATTTGTTTTCCTTTCTAAGGGCTTTTTTTTTTTTTTTTTACCTCTGTATTCACCTGGTGATCTGGCCTTTAACACACCTCCTGTATCAGAGTGCCCCCGCTCTGGATGAAGGAGCACAGGGGGCACTTTTGAACAGCAGCATTGACAGTCTGGGAGGAGGAGAGTGTTGGATGTACTAGCAGATTTAAAGATACTAACAAATTGAAGCCAAACTTTAGCTAACACTTTATACGCAGTTACAGCAAACATTTTTTTTTTTTTCCTTTTGAGATAATGGTTTTACATAAAAAAAAAAAGGTGACCATTGTACGCACTGCTGCTAGGATTAAATAGTTTGTCTCATCTCTTAACTGGTACATTCTGCTGGAAAACTTGTTCTTCTGAAAAACATCAGACTTACTGGCTGGATCACCAGATGAAAATAGAAGAAAAAAAAGCCTAAAAAAGAAAGCTATCGCAACTAAGAGTTGGTAAGCTGCAATATACGAGGGTCATTCAAGTCAAACTGGGACTTTTGAGTTTATATAATAAATGAACAAATTTCAAGGAGTGGAACTGCATTTATTTTTCAACATACTCCCCTGCTACATTTATCCAAGCGTTTAACTTATGCCGAAGTTCAGCATAGAAAGATTTTTCAGTACACCTGAACCATCTCAGGACAACCTGCTTCACTTCGCCATTAGCGCTGAAATAAAAGATTTGTCTCTTGTGCAATTTCACAACAGGTTATACGTCGATTATCCAGGATCAGACGTTCCGTGCACTGAATGTTCAAAGGAATGACTGGTGTGGGCTGGGAACCACCATGGCCAGAATCGTCACTGACGGACGGACGGCCATCTTTAAAATATTTACACCATTCAAATGCCTTACTGTGGTTGAGCATCTCATCACCATACTGTGCTTGAAGTATCATTGGTTTTACACCTTCGTTCACAAGAAACTTTATCACCACTCTCTGTTTCATGTGCGCACTAACACTTTTGTCTGCCATCTTGGTTAATGGTCTCTGGACTGGCCAGCGACATGTGCACTGCCAAAAGTAATAGGACACACTTGCCACTTACTACTGTGTGTAGTACCGCAACACTGTAATAAGGGTTTGTTTTTGGGTTCAATACCGCTTTAACCACTTAAGCCCCAGCCCTATTTCGGACACTTTTTGTTTACAAGTTAAAAGCAGTATTTTTTCCTAGAAAACTACTTAGAACCCCCAAACATTATGTATATTTTTTTAACAAAGACTCTGGAGAATAAAATGTCGGTCATTGCAAAACTTTTTGTCAAGCGGTATTTGCGCAGCGGTCTTTAAAACGCCATTTTTTAGGAAAAAAATTGAAAAATCACATTTCACTGCATTTAAAAAATACTAAACAGTAAAGTTAGCCCATTTTTTTTGTATATTGTGAAAGATGATGTCACGCCGAGTAAATAGATACCCAACATGTTACGGTTTAAAATTGCGCCCCCCCCCCCCGTGGGATGGCGACAAACTACGGTCAATAGAGATCTCAATCTGCGACGCTTTAAATTTATTTAACGGTTACCAGTTTAGAGGTAGAGTGTAGCTCTTTTTTTTTTAATTATTGCGCACGCTCTGGCGATCGCGGCGATACCCTTACATGTGGGGTTTGAACAGAGATTTAATTCGCGGCTCGACTTGCGTATACGTTTTTTTTTTTTTGTGCGCGACCTAACGGTGACGGGGACGGCAAAATTTTTTTTTTTTTCCTATTTTTATTTTTTATTTTTTTTAAACTTTATTACAGGTTTTTTAAAAAAAAAATCTGATCACTTTTATTGCTGTCACAAGCAATGTAAACATCCCTTGTGACAGCAATATGTGTGACAGGTACACTTTATGGAGGGATCGAGGGTCTAAAAGACCCTCGACCCCTCCACTACACTTCCCTGTATGCAAAACGCCGAAAACTGCATTTTTGCATACAGCCGTTTTTTAAATTTGCCGCCTTTTGCAGCACAGTAACCCGGAAGTGACGTCCTGGACGCTGCCTCCGGGTTACGTCATCGGAGCCCCGATCGATGCCGTTTCCGGCATTCATCGGGACTCCATCCAGCCGGCGGACGTGCCGGCTGGGTGCTCGGGGCTCCCGGTGGGACGGGAACCCCGGGCAAAGCCACGGAAGGCGGCGGGAGGGGGGGGGGGACGTCCCCTCCCGCCCCCCGGGTAACGATCGAGCGGCTCCCGAGCCGCATCGGTCGTTACCGACGGAAAGCCGACCGTCGGCTTCAAACCGCGGTACCGGGATGATGCCTCTAACTAGAGGCATCATCCCGGTATAAACCCGCAAAGTGTACCGACGTATTGGTACGTTGATATGCGGTAAGTGGTTAAGACCAAATTTAAATACATTTCCAAATTGAATCTCTATGCTACTAAATTAAATAGCATAATATAAATGCAGGAAAATCTGGAAATACAGCCTTTAAAAGGAAATGTATGATAACTAATGAAATGAAAGTTGCTAAGTTGCTCCAGACTTTCTGCAGACACCTGAAAACAGGAGAAGCGGGAGGAATAGCATAGCCAGAACTATACTTTCATATCTGATTGACAGCATTATTTTTCATGAATAATAAGGGACCTGGAAAAAAGATGGAGTAATCATGTGGAAGACAAGAAATTGCTGTTAAGATCATCTGCTACTTATTTTTTTTTGACTGTTAAAACTTTAGGAGGCAAGAACCTTGCTCTCATGCCTCTGGATATAATATTTAATTAGTCAGCTCTTAGTTTTATGGTTTTTCAAAAGAGTTTCCTGGGTAACAAAGTGCTAGCTGGCTCTGCCAAAGATACTTTACAAGGTTTACCCATTCTAGAAGGCTGGCATTGGTTATAATTATAGACCAATACCCAGTTTCCAGGGCATGGCAGTTTTTGTGAATCCTAATTTTTTTTTTGTAAATTCTTTTATTGAAATATAAAAGGCATATGACAAGTCACACAAAGGAATACAATGAGCACTGTAAAGAAGATCCTTATTATTATTCGCACTGATTCACAAGAATTTGGATTTTTCTATTTATGGACACTAATTAATATTCCTTATTTATATAATAATGTATAGTTTTTTGAATTAATATATGCTGGACTCTATTGTGAACCTTTATCACTGTGATTTGCCAATTAGAAAAAAGCTTTATATTGCACATTTTTAGCATTACGCACTTTTATGAGGACTTGCTTAGTTTTATTGAGAGATTAGTGGGTTTTATTATTATACTAAAATATTCACCGGTTACTTTTATATATTTTATATTGGTCAATATATATATTATCATATTTTAACACCGATGAGGATTATTAGAAAATCATCCATTTGAACATATATATGTATTGGTTTATTTATTGAAAGAATCTATATTATCTATGTATTTATTATATATTTAGCCTTATTCAAAAGATTTTTATTCTGCGCAACACAAATTTATATATTTTAGACTTTTAATTTTTTTATTGGGAATGTTATATAGCAGAAAGTGAAAAAAAAAAAAAAATTTATATATATATAGTGGGGATTAGCTCGGTGGTAGGCGTGGATGACCCCTTTGGGGGTGCGTTTTCACAGAGAGATAGCCGAGCAGTGGTTGCAAACAACACTGATTTATTCATGCAATTTACTTCACACAATTGCAAGCCTCAAAACAGCCAAAATAAAATAAAACAAAATAAATCCTTGCCACTGTGGGCGGCTACCTTCTCACACACTGGAACCTATCTAATGAAGTCTGTCCCCAACCTACTGTTGGGCAGACTTGGCTGGTCATACAGCAGACTCTCAATAGTCCATGTTTTATCTCTTCACACGGCAAACAGTTCATTTAACATGTCCCTTTTCCTCTTCATATTGAACACAGTTCATCTATTTCTTCCACATAGAAATAGTTTGTTTATTTACCTTGAGAAGTCTTCACACTTGTTTACCCTCCTTAGCGCATATCACTTCAGGGGGTCTTCTCCCATGCTCACCAGCTTGTCGGGAGGCACACATCTGACTGTCCTCCTTCTCCCAGCCCACACGGCGACAGGAGGCAGCAGTCCTTCTCCCATGCCCACACGGCGTTGGGAGGCACACGTCTGTCTGTCCTCCTCTTCCAGCCCACACGGCGACAGGAGGCAGCAATCCATTAGTCTTCCTTTGGACAAATTATAGAGGCCTTCATTTCCTCATTCTGAACAGCTGAAGGCCTTTCAACTTCCTGCTGGCTAGCTCTGTAGCCACCACCCTATAGTAATTAGTAAATTTTCTAAATCAGGTGGAAATGTATCTCCTGCCTGTGACTACATTCCCAGATTTACCTGACTTCCTGTCACAATATATATTTTTTTTGTTTTTTTCAGAATTGTCGCTCTTTTTTTGTTTATAGTGCAAAAAAAAATAAAAAATTGCACAGGTGATCAAATACCACCAAAAGAAAAAGAAAGCTCTATTTGTATTAAAAAAGACATCAATTTTATTTAGGTACAGCATCGCACGACTGCGCAATTGTCTGTTAAAATAAAGCAGTGCCGAATTTGCAAAAAAATGGCTTGGTCATTAAGGGGGCAAATACTTCCGGTCCAGAACTGGTTAAAGATTTACAACCCCTGAACATTAGGTTATCAAACAAGATGGTAATAAAATAAGACATAATACTCTTTGCTTTAATCAAACATAGCAATAAATTAGGACATAATACTCTTTGCTTCAATCAAATTTAAAGAAATGTAATTAAAAATGATATAATGTGTAAAGAAATAACAAAATTACCATTAGGTTATATTAGGGTCTTTTTTTTAGTATGGGGCGATACCAATTACTGATACAGCAACTTTTTTGTTTATACTTCAGCTGCCAGCAATGATACAAAGCATTGTAAAGTTATTTTACAAACAAAATACATTTTTTTTTTAGACCCCGTTCACACTGGGGTGACGCTACTTGCCGGGGCGACCTCACAGGGAGCTGCGCAGCGCGACCTCGGAGCGGCCGGCACGGACTTCATATCATTGAAGTCAATGCAGGTGCTCCGGGTCGCCCCAAAGAAGCTCCGGACCCTTTTTCTAAGTCGGAGCGACTTGTGTCGCTCCTATTAGAACGGGTCCACAGCTTATCTATGGTAGGCGACCTGTCAGGCGACCAGGTCGCCCCAGTGTGAACGGTGTCTTATTGTGCTGGAGTGATGGAGAAAGGAGAAGCATGGGCAAATGTTCCGCGAATCAATCGCAACCAGTGCAGGTTTTCTAACCTGCCAAATTTATTTTTCCCACCAACCAGTGGTAATTTGAACATTCAATTTGGATTTAGTTTTAGTCATAGTCTTTTGACTAAAATGCCATTTTAGTTTTAGACGTGTTTTAGTCATCTGACTTGTTTTTGTTGTATTTTAGTAGACCAATCTCCAGTATCATAAACAAACAAAAATATTGCTTATTGACAAACAGAAGTGCAACTTTAAAATGTAAAAAAAAAAAAAACTGTAAACTCTATTGACTATATTATTATTATTATACAGGATTTATATAGCGCCGACAGTTTGCGCAGCGCTTTACAATATGAGGGAAGACAATACAGTTACAATACAATTCAATACAGGAGGATTTAGAGGGCCCTGCTCGTTAGAGCTTAAAATCTAGAAGGGGGGGTCAAGTGAAGCCAGTGGAGGGCTTGACAGAGAGGAGCAGCGGACACTGAGCGATTGGTGAGGTGGATGAGCCTGGCGGCAGCATTCATGATTAATTGAAGGGGGGATAGCCAGTGTAGAGGTAAGCCAATGAGAAGGGAATTGCATCACTTTCATCTTTACTGCAGCAAAAATTACCATTGCCAGGTCCTGGAGGTCTCCTGTCGTACCGTTTGAGCAGCTGAGGCATAAGTTGTCCTGGATCATGATGAATGAGCGGCTGTCGGCACAACTGGACGACAAGCTGCGTGGATTTGATAGAGTGTGGGAACCATGGCTCAACTATCTGACAGGGCCGGCTTGAAAGCGGTCCATGGGGCGGGGCGCGGAGTTGGGTCCATTCTTTCTCCTTTCTATTGCTTCTTCTTTCTTTCTTTTCTCGCGTTTCCTTTTCTTTCCACCTTCCTTCTTCGCCTTTTCTGTACTTTTCTACTTATCATGGGGCTACCTTATGGTGGCACGTTGCTGCATACACATGCACTTTTACCTACTCAGGAGATTACGTTTGTGTAGCCTGTCTCATGCGCTTCTGTTTGATTGTTATGTGAGGAACTACTGTATTTTTATTGTTTTCCCGGGGGAATGTTACAGTTTGTTGCAGTAATGGCCTTGCCCCTAAATTATATTCTCTGTCATTGTTCTAATGTTTATGTCAAAAATTCTCAATAAAATTATTGAAAAAGAGAAGGGAATTGCAGTAGTCGAGGCGCAAGATGACCAGGGAGTGAACTAGGAGCTTTGTTGTGTCTTTGGTTAGAAAGGGGCATATTTTGGAGATGTTGCGGAGGTTGAGGCGGCAAGATTTGGACAGTGATTGGATGTGGGGCTTAAAAGGGAGTTCAGAGTCCAGAACAACACCTAGGACCTTGGCATGCGGGGATGGGCTGATAGTAATGCCATCTTGACTATAATGCCATTGCACATATTACCTGAATATAAAAACGTTAACAGTTCTATCTTAAAGTGATGCTAATCACACACTGTTTAATTTACATTGTTCCTTCTATTTCTGTATGTGAACAATGGCACTCTAATTACAATTTTCCTAAGAGATATACAGCAGTCACATGACCCAGCTCTTTCTCAGCCTGTCTGCAGGGAAACATAAGCAGGAGGAGATTACTAGTTCTCTGCTGCTGGTCACATGTTAAAAAAAAAAAAAAAAATCAGCCTTTGGTATACAGAGTAAATTACTGTCAATAAACTGTTTGAAATTGTCATACAAAGTTATATTTGAAATCAAATCTTTATTATTTTTTGTCAATAACACTATGTGGGCAGATTTCTGCCAGTCAGAGGCTGTTCTAAAGCCCGGTACACGCTAACAGCTCCGGTCAGAGCCACTGTAGCAACCATGCAAGGTTAGTTCAGCAATCTCCCCTGATGAGCTGTTGTGTTCTAACAGGGGGGACACAGAACACTGCAACCAGTGCTCTCTGCCATTGGCTGATCGGGAGTCGGCTTCTGTCAGATGGACCGACATACACACAGGCTTGTCAGAATTAATAAGAAATTTATAATATCTCGCTGGGCCGCCTCCATTATGTAAGAAATTAATAATATCTCGCTGGGCCGCCTCCATTTATGTCAGAATGTTTATACTGCTCTCAATATAACAGTGTCTATTTATGTCAATAAGCAAAGATCTGTGCGGAAGGAGAATCTCACTTATTTCCACAAATCAATATGTAGTGAATTCTTTTTATTGATTAATTTCTTTTTAAAAGCATATACCAATCTTAGTGAAAACAGTCTACAGTATGGAATATATAAGAGTATTTATTCACCAGACCTGTAATAACAATAAATGATCAGACTTGAGATGACAAAAAAAAAAATAACTTCACAAAAATACAAACTTCAAACAATTAATGCAATGTGATTTGTAGCTCAATAATGAAAGTAAAAATAAAGCAAGATTACATTTTCTCCAGGTATAGTATAAACCATAAATGAATGTTCTATATAATCAGGCCACAATTGTCTGCGCAATGCGCAGCCTGATAGTCACTCCACTGCAGATGAAGCGAGAATAGGCTATGCAAAACGTGAGACTAATACGCCAATATGCGCTAAATCTGATATTCATAAAAATTTTATAAAAACAAAAATCAGCTTTTTAGAGAAAAATCTACATATGGTTAATACGGCTGGGATTGTAATCTTGTTACCCTTGAATATGGAATGTAAAACATTTTAAGGAAGTACATAAACAATATTGAATAATGATCAAATAAACAGCAAGGCATATTTACCATATTTAAAATGGCTGCTGACTTAGAATGGTCGTTACCCTTTAGCATGAAATGTAAAACATTTAAGGAAGTACATAAACAATATTGAAGAATAATCAAATCATTAGCAAGTATATTTACCATATTTAAAATGGCTGCTAGCTTAAAATGGTCGTTACCAGAGTCCTTAAGATGGCTGCCTTTCCAAGATGGCGGTCAATTAGGGAGGAGTTTCGTTTGGCGTCCCTCAAAGTTTCAGATATATTATGGAGCAAAATGGAGTCTGTATAGATGAGTCTATGCATAGCTGTAGTAGCGTGTGTATTGTATGTGTGATGTATGTTGGGCAAATGTCATGTGTCATCTGGGGTTGCCTTTTTATATGGTATAGAACAAAGGACTATTAAAATTACCATAAGTTAAACCCAGAGGGAGTAACATGATCCCCATTGGTTGGAACATCTTATTCATTAACTGTGGTGATGTCATTGGGTGACACCTCTTGGTCAACCAGTATATGGATATTAAAATTAAATGATGATATCTCCATATTTAAGAGTATCATAAAATAACATAAAAAGTATCCATGCTCTCATCTATTACATGTCCATTTAATATCCACCATGTATCTAAATAAAGAATTAATCTTGGCAACACCATTCTAATATTTAATATATCTTATTTAATATATATATATCTATATATATATATATATATATATATATTGGAAATGACTTTCTAACCTAAGACTTCAACTAGTAGCAGTCAGTCACCAGAGATGGCAATATTGCATTGCTCTTAGGTTCAGTATGACAGCATTATTTGCCTACAAATAAACTTTGAACCTTATATTGACAAAGAGCCTCTAATCCCCGACCTTCTAGACCAGACTTCAGGCAAGGCCAAAAACAGTTTTATGATATTTTACCAATTCCAAAAGTTTACTGAAGCCTCTCTTGATATACAAAGATGAGTCATCAATATCAGTTATCAAGAATGAAACCATTCTAATATATAACGGTTTTCTTTTTCTACATATCTATGTATGTTAGTTATATATATATTTCATTGTTAATATTATGTTACATATAAGATTATAACATATCTGTAAATCTTATTTTTGAATGGGTTTAAGCATAGAAAATACTGACTAAGGTTTATGATTCCACACACAGATAAGATTACCTTTGTATAGCGTCTTAGACTTTATCTTAAAGAAAGTCAACAGACTATTTATTTATTACCTTAGGTCAACACAGCATGTTTGGGGTAAACCTGTTTGAAAATTTCCTGAACAGGCACTTTTAAAGGAGATTTAACCTTTCAGTAACCTAACAAAAAAATGGATGTCATTGCTTCATATTTCTATACAGAACAAAATATAACATTTCATTTCTATTTGTAAATTTAACCTCCCCAAATAAGCCTGACAGGCTGAATGTTGGCCGTGTTTTTTTTTTTTTTTCTTTTTTTAACCGCCCGTGGTCTCCCGACATTTGGCCCGAGGGTACGGGGCTTTAGAATAGGAGGGAGATGAATCAAGATATAATATCCTGCCCCCATTGTGTTTGGGCGGTAAATAGGCATGGAGGAGGAGGGACAGAGTAGGCTGTCATTTACCACTGTGTATACACCCAGGTGTGACCCTATATTCACATGGGCTGCTCAGATGTGATAGGGCGGAAATGCTGAGCATAGAAACTCACTGAAAACTGAGCATGTTCAGAGCTGCCAACACTGCTCTGCAAAATCCCTAGCTGAATTGGGGACTTAAACAGAAGGGGGAGATAGAGAGAAGCGGGATCAACCAGTTTTTTTTGCAGAATACAGAAAAGTAATCAGTGACTGAGTATGAACAGCATGTAATATAGCAATTATTAATAGTTTTTATGATGTGGGTTTAGCGACACTTTAATAATGAAAACAAATATCAAGTAACAGCTTTATAAATAAAACCAAGTTTTGTAAACAAACAAGAATATTGCTTTTTGACCACTATTAGGGCTCTTTCACACGGGCGATCCGATCCGATCCGCCTGTCAGTTTTTTAGGCGGATCTGATCGGATCCTCCATGCAGCTCTATGGGGCAGCGGGTGTCAGCGGAGACACCTCCGCTGACACCCGCTGCCATCCGCATCCGATCCTGTCCATGAAATCTGGACGGATGGAAACCCTATTTTTCCATCCGTTCAGTAATCTGAGCGGATCTAATGAGAGCGGACAGGCGGTCCGCTCTCATCCGATCCCCCATAGAGGGCAGCGGGGGCTGAGACACCTCTGCAAGCGGAGACGGAGCTATCATCCGCCGGCTCAGCGGGGATCGCGGATCGATCCCCCGCTGAGCAACACGGATCCGCCTACGGAGGCGGACCGTGTGAAAGAGCCCTTTAAGTGATTGTAAAGTCTAATTTTTTTTTCTATTAAAATAACAAACATGTTATACTTACCTCCTCTGTTTAATGGTTTTGCACAGGGCTGCCTGGATCCTCTTCTTCTTGTGTCCTTCTTTGCGCACCGGGCCCCTCCCTCCTGTTGAGTGCCCCCACAGTAAACAGCTTGCAATGGTTGCACCTGAGCTGAGCTGCAGCTCCAAGTATCCATTCAGACATGGAGTACTCTGTGTACTGGGAGCTCTGTGTACTGTGGGCTCTGTGTACTGGGAGCACTGTGGGCTCTGTGTACTGGGAGCACTGTGGGCTCTGTGTACTGTGGGCTCTGTGTACTGTAAGCTCTGTGTACTGTGGGCTCTGTGTACTGGGAGCACTGTGCACTGTGGGCTCTGTGTACTGTGAGTTCAGTGTACTGTAACCTCTGTGTACTGGGGGACCTTGTGTAGTAGGGGCTCTGTGTGCAGTTGGCTCTGTGTATTGGGAGCTCTGTGTACTGGGAGCTCTGTGTACTGGGAGCTCTGTGTACTGTGGGCTCTGTGTAGTAGGGGCTCTGTGTGTGATGGGCTCTGTGTACTATGGGATCTGTGTACTGGGGGCTCTATGTACTGGGAGCTCTGTGTAATGGGGCCTCTGTGTACTGGAGGCTGTGTACTGGGAGCTTTGTGTACTGTGGGCAGTGTACTGGAAGCTCTGTGTACTGTGGGCTGTGTACTGGGAGCTCTGTGGGCTGTGTACTGGGGGCTCTGTGTACTGGGGGCTCTGTGTACTGGGGCTCTGTGTACTGTGAGTTCTGTGTACTGGGGGCTCTTTTTACTGGGGGCTCTGTGTAGTGTGTACTGGGGGCTCTGTGTAGTGTGGGCTGTGTACTGGGAGCTCTGTGTAGTGTGTACTGGGACCTCTGTGTAGTGTGTACTGGGACCTCTGTGTAGTGTGTACTGGGGGCTCTGTGTAGTGTGTACTGGGGGCTCTGTGCACTGTGTACTGGGGGCTCTGTGCACTGTGTACTGGGGGCTCTGGGTACTGGGGGCACTGTGGGCTCTGTGCACTGGGTACTGGGGGCTCTGTGCATTGTGTACTGGGGGCACTGTGCACTGTGGGCTCTGTGCACTGGGTACTGGGGGCTCTGTGCACTGTGTACTGGGAACTCTGTGCACTGGGGGCTCTGTGCACTGTTTACTGGGGGCTCTGTGCATGGGGGGCTCTGTGCAGTGTGTACTGGGGGCTCTGTGCAGTGTGTACTGGGGGCTCTGTGCAGTGTGTACTGGGGGCTCTGTGCAGTGTGTACTGGGGGGTCTGTGCAGTGTGTACTGGGGGCTCTGTGTAGTGTGTACTGGGGGCTCTGTGTAGTGTATACTGGGGGCTCTGTGTACTGGGAGCACTGTGCACTGGGAGCACTGTGCAGTGTGTACTGGGAGCACTGTGCACTGTGTACTGGGAGCTCTGTGTAGTGTGTACTGGGGGCTCTGTGTACTGGGAGCTCTGTGTAGTGTGTACCGGGGGCTCTGTGTAGTGTGAACCGGTGGCTCTGTGTAGTGTGTACCGGGGGCTCTATGTAGTGTGTACCGGGGGCTCTGTGTAGTGTGTACCGGGGGCTCTGTGTAGTGTGTACTGGGGGCTCTGTGTAGTGTGTACTGGGGGCTCTGTGTAGTGTGTACTGGGGGCACTGTGTACTGGGGGCTTTGTGCACTGTGGGCTCTGTGTAGTGTGTACTGAGGGCTCTGTGTAGTGTGTACTGGGGGCTCTGTGCACTGTGTACTGGGGGCTCTGTGCACTGTGTACTGGGGGCTCTGTGCACTGTGTACTGGGGGCTCTGTGCAGTGTGTACTGGGGGCTCTGTGTAGTGTGTACTGGGGGCTCTGTGCACTGTGGGCTCTGTGGAGTGTGTACTGGGGGCTCTGTGGAGTGTGTACTGGGGGCTCTGTGGAGTGTGTACTGTGGGCTCTGTGGAGTGTGTACTGGGGGCTATGTGCACTGTGTACTGGGGGCTCTGTGCACTGGGGGCTCTGTGCACTGTTTACTGGGGGCTCTGTGCACTGGGGGCTCTGTGCACTGGGGGCTCTGTGCACTGGGGGCTCTGTGCAGTGTGTACTGGGGGCTCTGTGCACTGTGTACTGGGGGCTCTGTGCACTGTGTACTGGGGGCTCTGTGCACTGTGTACTGGGGGCTCTGTGTAATGTGTACTGGGGGCTCTGTGCACTGTGTAGTGGGGGCTCTGTGCACTGTGTAGTGGGGGCTCTGTGCAGTGTGTACTGGGGGGCTCTGTGCACTGTGGGCTCTGTGGAGTGTGTACTGGGGGCTATGTGCACTGTGCACTGGGGGCTCTGTGCACTGTGTACTGGGGGCTCTGTGCACTGGGGGCTCTGTGTACTGGGGGCTCTGTGCACTGTGTACTGGGGGCTCTGTGCACTGTGTACTGGGGGCTCTGTGTACTGGGAGCTCTGTGCAGTGTGTACAGGGAGCTCTGTGCAGTGTGTACTTGGAGCTCTGTGCAGTGTGTACTGGGAGCTCTGTGTAGTGTGTACTGGGGACTCTGTGTAGTGTGTACCGGGGGCTCTGTGTAGTGTGGGCTGTGTACTGGGAGCTCTGTGTAGTGTGTACTGGGACCTCTGTGTAGTGTGTACTGGGGGCTCTGTGTAGTGTGTACTGGGGGCTCTGTGCAGTGTGTACTGGGGGGCTCTGTGCACTGTGTACTGGGGGGCTCTGTGCACTGTGTACTGTGGGGCTCTGTGCACTGTGTACTGGGGGGCTCTGTGTACTGTGGGCTCTGTGCACTGGGGGCTCTGTGGAGTGTGTACTGGGAGCTCTGTGCAGTGTGTACTGGGGGCTCTGTGTAGTGTGTACTGGGGGCTCTGTGCAGTGTGTACTGGGGGGCTCTGTGCACTGTGGGCTCTGTGCACTGGGGGCTCTGTGGAGTGTGTACTGGGAGCTCTGTGCAGTGTGTACTGGGGGCTCTGTGCAGTGTGTACTGGGGGCTCTGTGGAGTGTGTACTGGGGGCTCTGTGCACTGTGGGCTCTGTGCACTGGGAGCTCTGTGCAGTGTGTACTGGGGGCTCTGTGCAGTGTGTACTGGGGGCTCTGTGCACTGTGTACTGGGGGCTCTGTGGAGTGTGTACTGGGGGCTCTGTGGAGTGTGTACTGGGGGCTCTGTGCACTGTGTACTGGGGGCTCTGTGCAGTGTGTACTGGGAGCTCTGTGTAGTGTGTACTGGGGGCTCTGTGTAGTGTGTACCGGGGGCTCTGTGTAGTGTGTACCGGGGGCTCTGTGTAGTGTGGGCTGTGTACTGGGAGCTCTGTGTAGTGTGTACTGGGACCTCTGTGTAGTGTGTACTGGGGGCTCTGTGCAGTGTGTACTGGGGGGCTCTGTGCACTGTGTACTGGGGGGCTCTGTGCACTGTGTACTGTGGGCTCTGTGCACTGGGAGCTCTGTGCAGTGTGTACTGGGGGCTCTGTGCAGTGTGTACTGGGGGCTCTGTGTAGTGTGTACTGGGGGGCTCTGTGCACTGTGTACTGGGGGGCTCTGTGCACTGTGTACTGGGGGGCTCTGTGCACTGTGTACTGGGGGGCTCTGTGCACTGTGTACTGTGGGCTCTGTGCACTGGGGGCTCTGTGCAGTGTGTACTGGGGGCTCTGTGCAGTGTGTACTGGGGGTGTACTGGGGGCTCTGTGCAGTGTGTACTGGGGGCTCTGTGCACTGTGGGCTCTGTGCACTGGGGGCTCTGTGCAGTGTGTACTGGGAGCTCTGTGCAGTGTGTACTGGGGGCTCTGTGCACTGTGTACTGGGGGCTCTGTGCACTGTGTACTGGGGGCTCTGTGCACTGTGTACTGGGGGCTCTGTGTAGTGTGTACTGGGGGCTCTGTGCACTGTGTACTGGGGGCTCTGTGTACTGGGAGCTCTGTGCAGTGTGTACTGGGAGCTCTGTGTAGTGTGTACTGGGGGCTCTGTGTAGTGTGTACTGGGGGCTCTGTGTAGTGTGTACTGGGGGCTCTGTGTAGTGTGTACTGGGGGCTCTGTGTAGTGTGTACCGGGGGCTCTGTGTAGTGTGTACTGGGGGCTCTGTGCACTGTGTACTGGGGGCTCTGTGTACTGGGAGCTCTGTGCAGTGTGTACTGGGAGCTCTGTGTAGTGTGTACTGGGGGCTCTGTGTAGTGTGTACCGGGGGCTCTGTGTAGTGTGTACTGGGGGCTCTGTGTAGTGTGTACTGGGGGCTCTGTGTAGTGTGTACTGGGGGCTCTGTGCACTGTGTACTGGGGGCTCTGTGTACTGGGAGCTCTGTGCAGTGTGTACTGGGAGCTCTGTGTAGTGTGTACTGGGGGCTCTGTGTAGTGTGTACCGGGGGCTCTGTGTAGTGTGTACCGGGGGCTCTGTGTAGTGTGTACCGGGGGCTCTGTGTAGTGTGTACCGGGGGCTCTGTGTAGTGTGTACTGGGGGCTCTGTGCACTGGGAGCTCTGTGCAGTGTGTACTGGGGGCTCTGTGCACTGTGTACTGGGGGCTCTGTGCACTGTGTACTGGGGGCTCTGTGGAGTGTGTACTGGGGGCTCTGTGGAGTGTGTACTGGGGGCTCTGTGGAGTGTGTACTGGGGGCTCTGTGCACTGTGTACTGGGGGCTCTGTGTACTGGGAGCTCTGTGCAGTGTGTACTGGGAGCTCTGTGTAGTGTGTACTGGGGGCTCTGTGTAGTGTGTACCGGGGGCTCTGTGTAGTGTGTACCGGGGGCTCTGTGTAGTGTGGGCTGTGTACTGGGAGCTCTGTGTAGTGTGTACTGGGACCTCTGTGTAGTGTGTACTGGGGGCTCTGTGCAGTGTGTACTGGGGGGCTCTGTGCACTGTGTACTGGGGGGCTCTGTGCACTGGGGGCTCTGTGCAGTGTGTACTGGGAGCTCTGTGCAGTGTGTACTGGGGGCTCTGTGCAGTGTGTACTGGGGGCTCTGTGCAGTGTGTACTGGGGGCTCTGTGTAGTGTGTACTGGGGGCTCTGTGCAGTGTGTACTGGGGGGCTCTGTGCACTGTGTACTGGGGGGCTCTGTGCACTGTGTACTGGGGGGCTCTGTGCACTGTGTACTGTGGGCTCTGTGCACTGGGGGCTCTGTGGAGTGTGTACTGGGGGCTCTGTGCACTGTGGGCTCTGTGCACTGGGGGCTCTGTGGAGTGTGTACTGGGAGCTCTGTGCAGTGTGTACTGGGGGCTCTGTGCACTGTGTACTGGGGGCTCTGTGCACTGTGTACTGGGGGCTCTGTGCACTGTGTACTGGGGGCTCTGTGTAGTGTGTACTGGGGGCTCTGTGCACTGTGTACTGGGGGCTCTGTGTACTGGGAGCTCTGTGCAGTGTGTACTGGGAGCTCTGTGTAGTGTGTACTGGGGGCTCTGTGTAGTGTGTACTGGGGGCTCTGTGTAGTGTGTACTGGGGGCTCTGTGTAGTGTGTACCGGGGGCTCTGTGTAGTGTGGGCTGTGTACTGGGGGCTCTGTGCACTGTGTACTGGGGGCTCTGTGTACTGGGGGCTCTGTGTAGTGTGTACTGGGACCTCTGTGTAGTGTGTACTGGGGGCTCTGTGTAGTGTGTACTGGGGGCTCTGTGCAGTGTGTACTGGGGGGCTCTGTGCACTGTGTACTGGGGGGCTCTGTGCACTTTGTACTGGGGGGCTCTGTGCACTGTGTACTGTGGGCTCTGTGCACTGGGGGCTCTGTGGAGTGTGTACTGGGGGCTCTGTGTAGTGTGTACTGGGGGCTCTGTGCAGTGTGTACTGGGGGGCTCTGTGCACTGTGTACTGGGGGGCTCTGTGCACTGTGTACTGGGGGGCTCTGTGCACTGTGGGCTCTGTGCACTGGGAGCTCTGTGCAGTGTGTACTGGGGGCTCTGTGCAGTGTGTACTGGGGGCTCTGTGCAGTGTGTACTGGGGGCTCTGTGTAGTGTGGGCTGTGTACTGGGGGCTCTGTGTAGTGTGGGCTGGGGGCTCTGTGCACTGTGTACTGGGGGCTCTGTGCACTGGGGGGCTCTGTGCACTCTGTACTGGGGGCTCTGTGGAGTGTGTACTGGGGGCTCTGTGTAGTGTGTACTGGGGGCTCTGTGTAGTGTGTACTGGGGGCTCTGTGTACTGGGAGCTCTGTGCAGTGTGTACTGGGAGCTCTGTGCAGTGTGTACTGGGAGCTCTGTGTAGTGTGTACTGGGGGCTCTGTGTAGTGTGTACTGGGGGCTCTGTGTAGTGTGTACTGGGGGCTCTGTGGATAGTGGGCTGTGTATTGGGGGCTCTGTGTACTGTGTACTGGGAGCTCTGTGTATAATGGGCTGTGTATTGGGGGCTCTGTGTACTGGGAGCTCTGTGTAGTGTGGGTTGTGTACTGGGGGCTCTGTGCAGTGTGTACTGGGGGTTCTGTGCACTGTGTACTGGGGGCTCTGTGCAGTGTGTACTGGGGGCTCTGTGTAGTGTGTACTGGGGGCTCTGTGTAGTGTGTACTGGGGGCTCTGTGTAGTGTGTATTGGGGGCTCTGTGTAGTGTGGGCTGTGTACTGGGAGCTCTGTGTAGTGTGGGCTGTGTACTGGGAGCTCTGTGTAGTGTGGGCTGTGTATTGGGGGCTCTGTGTAGTGTGTGCTGTGTACTGGGAGCTCTGTGTAGTGTGGGCTGTGTATTGGGGGCTCTGTGTATTGGGGGCTCTGTGTAGTGTGTACTGGGGGCTCTGTGGATAGTGGGCTGTGTATTGGGGGCTCTGTGTACTGTGTACTGGGAGCTCTGTGTATAATGGGCTGTGTATTGGGGGCTCTGTGTACTGGGAGCTCTGTGTAGTGTGGGCTGTGTACTGGGGGCTCTGTGCAGTGTGTACTGGGGGTTCTGTGCACTGTGTACTGGGGGCTCTGTGCAGTGTGTACTGGGGGCTCTGTGTAGTGTGTACTGGGGGCTCTGTGTAGTGTGTACTGGGGGCTCTGTGTAGTGTGTATTGGGGGCTCTGTGTAGTGTGGGCTGTGTACTGGGAGCTCTGTGTAGTGTGGGCTGTGTACTGGGAGCTCTGTGTAGTGTGGGCTGTGTATTGGGGGCTCTGTGTAGTGTGTGCTGTGTACTGGGAGCTCTGTGTAGTGTGGGCTGTGTATTGGGGGCTCTGTATATTGGGGGCTCTGTGTAGTGTGTACTGGGGGCTCTGTGTAGTGTGGGCTGTGTACTGGGAGCTCTATGTAGTGTGGGCTGTGTATTGGGGTCTCTGTGTAGTGTGGGCTGTGTATTGGGGGCTCTGTGTAGTGTGTACTGGGAGCTCTGTGTAGTGTGTACTCGGGGCTCTGTGTAGTGTGGGCTGTGTATTGGGGGCTCTGTGTAGTGTGGGCTGTGTATTGGGGGCTCTGTGTAGTGTGGGCTGTGTATTGGGGGCTCTGTGTAGTGTGTACTGGGGGCTCTGTGTAGTGTGTACTGGGGGCTCTGTGTAGTGTGGGCTGTGTACTGGGAGCTCTGTGTAGTGTGGGCTGTGTATTGGGGGCTCTGTGTAGTGTGGGCTGTGTATTGGGGGCTCTGTGTAGTGTGTACTGGGAGCTCTGTGTAGTGTGTACTCGGGGCTCTGTGTAGTGTGGGCTGTGTATTGGGGGCTCTGTGTAGTGTGGGCTGTGTATTGGGGGCTCTGTGTAGTGTGGGCTGTGTATTGGGGGCTCTGTGTAGTGTGGGCTGTGTATTGGGGGCTCTGTGTAGTGTGTACCGGGGGCTCTGTGTAGTGTGTACTGGGGGCTCTGTGTAGTGTGGGCTGTGTACTGTGGGAGCTCTGTGTAGTGTGGGCTGTGTA
This sequence comes from Pelophylax lessonae, assembly GCF_965119305.1. Taxonomy (NCBI): domain Eukaryota; kingdom Metazoa; phylum Chordata; class Amphibia; order Anura; family Ranidae; genus Pelophylax; species Pelophylax lessonae. The sequence goes on along the minus strand of NC_138770.1, from coordinate 397,263,732 downwards.
CTGGGAGCTCTGTGCAGTGTGGGCTGTGTATTGGGGGCTCTGTGTAGTGTGTACTTGGGGCTCTGTGTAGTGTGGGCTGTGTACTGGGAGCTCTGTGTACTGGGGGCTCTGTGTACTGGGAGCTCTGTGTAGTGTGGGCTGTGTACTGGGAGCTCTGTGTACTGGGGGCTCTGTGTACTGGGGGCTCTGTGTACTGGGAGCTCTGTATACTGGGAGCTCTGTGTAGTGTGGGCTGTGTACTGGGAGCTCTGTGTAGTGTGGGCTGTGTACTGGGAGCTCTGTGTACTGGGGGCTCTGTGTAGTGTGGGCTCTGTGTAGTGTACTGGGAGCTCTGTGTACTGGGGGCTGTGTACTGGGAGCTCTGTGTAGTGTACTGGGAGCAGTGACGCATTGTAGGTCATGGGACATTCTCCTTCCCAGTGCCAGCATGTAGTTAGCAATTAACTGATTACCCCTGAGATTCCCAAGCATAGAGAAAACAAAGCATGTCATAATAAATAAACGTCAATGATGTGATGAGAGAGGGCTGCCTAGATAATGGCTCAGCACCATAGAGGGGTACAGAGCGGGCTGTCGGTGACGTTCCAGCACCATCTCCCCAACCTGCACAGGAGGAGATAAACCGTACCGGAGCGAGCTGCGGCTGGGTGGACTGCACCACCCTGTGGCAGGAGGGGTGGACATAATACCGCACTGAAAAAACCCTCCGCCTGGTTCAGCCTCCATTCCTCCAGTGTGAGTAAGAGCAGTCCGCCATCTCTCCGCCTGTACACAGCTCTGTGAGGCCGGGGAAGAAGAGCACAGAGCAGGGCCGTGTGCCGGCCATTCCTGACTCCCTCTCTCCCCCCTCCGCTGACCTGTCCCCGCCCCTCTCCCATCACAAGCTGCGGCTGCAGGGCAGGCGAGCCTCCTCTCCTTGTTTGTTGTCCTTGTCTTCTGGTCTATGGTGACAACGCTGACATGGGGTGCTCGGCTTAACCGGTCCCACGTGACCCTGATTATCGGTGTGCCATCCTGATCTGGAGAGGACGATGAGCGATCAGTGATCACACAGCTTCATTCATCCCACGGCTCAGTAGGTATCATGTCATTGAATCCAAGAGCTTGCTCTCTATAGGAGTGTGTGTATGTGTCTGTCTCTGGGGGGTCGTTTCACTTATCTTCTACCTCTGATCACACTGATCTCTCTTGCTGTGATTTTCTAATGGAATCATGCCATGTCTTATCATAAGGCCTTCTCATATCTATACTGTCCATAGCAGTGATGGTAAATCCCATACCCTGTGCATTATTACATGACATCCCTTATATGTATGATCCATAGCAGTGAAGGTAAATCTCATACCCTGTGCATTATTACATGACATCCCCTATATGTATGATCCATAGCAGTGATGGTAAATCCCATATCCTGTGCATTTATTACATGACATCCCTTATATGTATGTTCCATAGCAGTGAAGGTAAATCTCATACCCTGTGCATTATTACATGACATCCCCTATATGTATGATCCATAGCAGTGATGGTAAATCCCATACCCTGTGCATTATTACATGACATCCCTTATATGTATGATCCATAGCAGTGATGGTAAATCTCATACCCTGTGCATTATTACATGACATCCTCTATATGTATGATCCATAGCAGTAATGGTAAATCCCATATCCTGTGCATTATTACATGACATCCCTTATATGTATGATCCATAGCAGTGATGATAAATCCCATATCCTGTGCATTATTACATGACATCCCTTATATGTATGATTCAAAGCAGTGATGGTAAATCTCATATCCTCTGCATTATTACATGACATCCCCTATATGTATGATCCATAGCAGTGATGGTAAATCTCATACCCTGTGCATTATTACATGACATCCGTCATCCCCTATATGTATGATCCATAGCAGTGATGGTAAATCTCATACCCTGTGCATTATTACATGACATTCCCTATATGTATGATCCATAGCAGTGATGGTAAATCCCATATCCTCTGCATTATTACATGACATCCCCTATATGTATGATCCATAGCAGTGATGGTAAATTCCATACCCTGTGCATTATTACATGACATCCCCTATATGTATGTTCCATAGCAGTAATGGTAAATCCCATACCCTGTGCATTATTACATGACATCCCCTATATGTATGTTCCATAGCAGTAATGGTAAATCCCATATCCTGTGCATTATTACATGACATCCCCTATATGTATGATCCATAGCAGTGATCAAAATTTCCCAACCCTGTGCATGACATTCCCTGTATGTATGATTCAAAGAAGAGACTGTAAATCCCATACCCTGTGCATGACATGACATCCCCTATATGTATGATCCATAGCAGTGATGGTAAATGTCATACCATGTGCATGATATCCCATATGTATGTTCCATAGAAGCGATGGTAAATCCCATACCCTGTGGATTATGACATGACATACTGTGTATGTATGATCTATAGAAGTAATAGTAAATCCCATACCCTGTGGTTTTTTGACATGACATACTGTGTATGTATGATCCATAATAGTAAATCCCATACCCTGTGCATGTCATGACATCCCCCTGTATGTATGATCCATACAAGTGATGGTAAATCCCATACCGTGTGCAATATGACATGACATCCCCTGTATTTATGATCAATAGAATTGATGGTAAATCCCATACCCTGTGCATGACATGACATCCCCTTGTATGTATGTATGTATGTATGATCCATAGAAGTGATGGTAAATCTCATATCCTGTGCATTATGACATGAGATCTCCTGTATATAGGATCCATAGAAGTGATGGTAAATCACATACCCTGGACATGACCTGGCATCCCCTATATGTATGATCAATAGAAGTGATGGTAAATCCCATACCCTGGACATGACATGGCATCCCCTATATGTATGATCAATAGAAGTGATGGTAAATCCCATACCCTGGACATGACCTGGCATCCCCTATATGTATGATCAATAGAAGTGATGGTAAATCCCATACCCTGGACATGACATGGCATCCCCTATATGTATGATCAATAGAAGTGATGGTAAATCCCATACCCTGGACATGACCTGGCATCCCCTATATGTATGATCAATAGAAGTGATGGTAAATCCCATACCCTGGACATGACATGGCATCCCTTATATGTATGATCAATAGAAGTGATGGTAAATCCCATACCCTGTATGTATGATGCATGGCGATGCCTCTGATTCCCCCAGGTTTCTCTGGGATCTAACAGTTTGGAGAGATGTTTATCAACATGGTTATTTTGTTACTGTTCTAAAAGATACATTGATTCCCTTCTTTACACTACCAGTGTTAGCTTCTCATCACAATCATTGGGGGATATATAGATAGGATTTTTTCATGCAGGTTTTATAAGTACTAGGATCACCTTTATGCTCACTATTTTCTCCCCCCCCCCTTTTTTTTTTTTTTTACTACTTAATAAAAAGATTGTAGACAACAGGTAATTGTGGTCTTATGATGACCATACACACATTCTTTTTATTATCTAATCAAATCAGCAAACAGTTGAATAGCCATAACTTCCCCTCCAATTGATTTAGATCACATTTGATCAAAGTGAGTTGATCGACCAGGGCAGAAAATTATCGATTGTGCTGTATCAGTCAGTAGCTCTGAGATGTTCTGGTCATGAATGTGATCCTATTTCAATCCGATTGTAAGGTGAAAATAAGGATGCATTCAAGAAACTGATGATCGTCTTTTCCAGCTATCAAAATCCACTGTCACATCGATCGATTGTGGATCAAGAAAAATGCATATATAATTTATCAGACCATGGACGGACACCATTATAGTAGCCATAAACATACTGATCTGATCAAACGATTCTTCACAGAATTAGATATCATAATTGGATTTCGGAATTCTCAAAAAGACACATTGGGGGAGATTTACTAAAATTGGTGCAACTCTGCAAAGTAACCAGTCAGCTTCCAGGTTTTATTATCAAAACTTAACCACTTAAGCCCCGGAAGATTTTACCCCCTTCCTGACCAGGGGTTTTTTGCGATTTTTTTACTGCGTGACTTTAACGGACAATTGCGTGGTCGTGCGACGCTGTACCTAAAAGAATTTGACGTCCTTTTTTTCCCACAAACAGAGCTTTCTTTTGGTGGTATTTGATCACCTGTGCGATTTTTTGATCATGTGCTATAAACAAAAAAAGAGCGTAATTTTTGCAAAAATAACAATATTTTTCACTTTTTTTATATATATGAAATTCTCCCCCAAAAAAATGTAAAAATCAAATTTTTAACATTTTCGGCCAAATTGTTTTATGCTACATATGTTTGGTAAAAAAAAATCGCAAAAAGCGTATTTTGATTGGTTTGCGCAAAAGTTATCGCGTTTACTAACAAAGGGAAAGATTTTTGGCGTTTTTTTTTAACGAGTAATGGCGGCGATCTGCGATTTTTTTTTTTTTTTTTTTTGCGGTACTGCGACATTGGGGGTACCAGTGACATTACTGCAGTAATCAGTGCTATATATATGCACTGTTACTGCAGAAATGACACTGGCAGGGAAGGGGTTAACTGTATTGGACAGGGAGGGGTTAAGTGTGTCCTAGGGGCGTGATTCTAATTGTAGTGGGACATGGCTATTGGTGTAAAAACAAAGATCAATGGTTCTACATAGTAGAACCGTCTGATCTCCATTTTTACACAGGGGAGAATGACAGGCGGCTTGTTTACATAAGCCGCTCTGCCTTTCTCCCGCTGTACCGACATCTCCCGATGTCCGCCGGTCACACGCCCGCACTCCTCCCTGAACGAGCCTCAGCGGGCGCGCGCCTCAGCGGGCGCGCGCTCACCCGCTATTGGCTCTAATCCCAGTGACAGGCGAGCGACGTAGACCTACGTCACTCTGCCTGGCCGGGGCTGACTGCTGCAGTAAATATACTATGCGCAGTCGGCAACCGGTTAAATGAACAAGCTAAAGTTAGAAGCTGATTGGTTATGGTTACTATGCACGGCTGCACCGGTTTCAGTAAATCTCAGTCATCAGTCTGTTTTAAAAAACAAACTAGTCCAATTAATCAAAATTATTCTGATGGGTCTGGATGGAATGTACGGTTGCAGAGAAGTAGATGATTCTATAGGATCGTTAAGTGTATGGTGCGTCAAATGAGCCTTCCGATCATATTCCTGATCAGCAGGACGATTGTATAAAAAATGGTTCCGTGTATGGCTATGATTACAGTGGCCATACACGTATCGATCGATACCATCATTCAGTCGAGGTTTTGATACAGCTAAAATGACTGAATTGGGATTAAATGGTTAAATGATTGTTTTCAACCTCTTTTCTGATTTAAATATGTGTGGTGACCACCTCAATACACACGCATGTATCAATACAGTATAATCATTCAGTTGCTCTTTCAGTGCAGATAAAATGATTGAATTTAATGTGAATTCAATGGTTAAATTATTATTTTCAGTAGACTGTTTCTGATAGATCATGTTTTCAATCAATCCCGTATTATTGCATTGTTCAATGTTTTTTAATCGAGGATGAATTGCACATTTGCGATCGCTTTGTACGTAGATTGCTGGTCACAAATCAATACATGTATGGTCAACTTTGCATTTGGCTTAAGTGGTCTGTAGGGGACCATGAGCAGATGTAGCAATGCTATTTCATGCTTCTCCTCCAAAGATTTTTGACATGTAGCTTGTGTGCAATACTAGTGTGTTTAACATGCGTTGCTTTTGAATCCTATATAATGTGTTTTCATGGAAGCGCATCAAAGATGCAGCAATTTTTTTTTTTTTTTTTTTTGGGGGGGGGGGGGGTTTATGCACAGGTGGGCTTGGAAGAATAATCTTGTAAAATGTCTTCCAAGTACATGAGTGCTAGATATCTTGATGGCATGATGGGTATCTGCATTGGCCCTTCCAGTAGCTATACTTATCATGACTGTGGGGTTGAATTACTAAAACTGGAGAGTGCAAAATCTTGTGCATGGTAGCCAATCCGCTTCTACCTTTAGCTTGTTCATTTAAGCTTTGACAATGAAACCTGGAAGCTAATTGGTGCTGCACTCTCTAGCTTTATTACATCAACCCCTGTGTTTTCCCAGCCTGTACTGTATTCTACAATGATTGGTATCGCTCATTTCCCAATTAGACTTCTTCATGATTGTCATTTCTGCTGTGTAACTGTGACAATTATGACAGTAGAGTCTTAGAAAATGCAGAAAAAAATATCAGCGCTGTCCTGAGCTGGGAGACTGGTGTTTATTTTCTGGCAATAAGCCTTCCCCTCCATGTACATATGTAGCAGCTGTAAAATGTAGAGTAAACCCAAAGCAGCGTTTGTGTGTTTGCGCTGGCAAGGTGTGTGCCCAGAATATAAATATCGCTGTGTCATAGACTTGCACTGGTATCTGATTAAAGCAATCCGATCCCTGGTTCTCTCACCAACCCCCACCTGCCCATTCTTCCTGGAAAAGGAAGGGGGGGGGGGGGTGGCTCTCACTGGTATCCTGTCTCCTTGTGCATTGTTAGTGGATTCCACAGGATTGTGTGAAGGATGCCGATGGAAGACCCCTCTTCTAATACCTGCTTGCTGCAGCACAGGCCGGCATTGTTTTTCACATAGGTATACAAGCATTCTATCTGATCATACGATAAAGGGGGACTGCAGTAACTCAGCCTCACGATGATCATCATTTAACCATGAATACTTCTAGTCCTGATCTAAAGAAAGACGAATGATCCTTGTTTTATACTAGGCCGGGCCTGTTTCACTTGTATTTGAATAAGTAAACTGTCAGCTTCTTATACCTTTATTGTTTACCTAGAGTATTTACATTCACAAGGCGTTGTCCGTTTTGCGATAATAAATACTCTATGGGAACGAATGGAGAGGGATTTGGGGAGAACTTGCTGTATGTGAATGTTCCTGTTTGCAATTCATCAGGAGCTAGATTCCTGATAGTGTCATATGGCAGCACTGAGCACCATGCATTTTCATCAGGACGTCTTCCAAGACTGCAATATAATGCTTTTAGGTTTTTAAAATTCATTGTGCAGATATTTACTTTAATCTGTGTCTAAGGTTTGTCGTCTCCTTGTGAAAGCGGTATACAGCAGGTTCTGTAGTCTATAATCAATAAATATTTTCTGATGTAATGTGCATATAGGAATGTGCTGTTTCAGTCTAATCAATTGATGCGACTATGATGATCTAGTTGAAAAAGAATCGTGAAAACACAGACCCTCCATTTGATCAGTTGGGCAACCGTGGCAGAATCTTATTGATAAAATAAATATCTGCATGGGTGTTATACAACCAATACAGAATAAATGATCATTTTTATTAGATCCTTTCTGATTGATCGTATTTTAAATCGAGGTATTGTAAATTGAGGTATTGTATCGTTCCATATTTTACCAAACACCTTCACCCCCTTCCTGCCCAGGCCAATTTTCAAATTTTAGAGCTGTCATACTTTAACCACTTGCCGACCGCCAGCTGCGAAACAACGTACCTGTGCGTCGCTTCGCAGGACTGCTTGTGGGGGTGCGTGTGCGCCCATTCACCACAGGGGAAGCTGATCTGCGTGTCTGGCGGCCACGATTGGTGGTGGGCACCCGTGAAGTGCTCAATGTGGAGACAGAACACCCATCTGCCGTTGTAAACATGGCAGACCGCTGTTCTGTCAGCAATGAACACAGGGCTCCTGTGATCCTCCTATTTAGGAACACAGGTCTCTGTGTTCATTCCATAAGTCCACTCCCCCACAGTTAGAAAGCACCCCCTAGGGACACATTTAATCCTTTGATCGCCCCTGGTGTTAACTAGGGGTAGACCGATATGTTTTTTTTAGGGCCGATACTGATATTTTGGTCACAACGTATTGGTATCGGCTGATATGGGCCAATGTTTTTTACATTAAAAGTTTTGAAAAATAAAGGCAATTTTTGACACAAATCTGGTACTGAACATGTTAATTTCTGTTTAATGCTTAATGGCTGGCTTGCTGGCATCCTGTTGTGGGTAGCTGGCTGGCACCCTGTGGTGGGTGGCTGGCTGGCTGACTGGCACCCTGTGGTGGCTGGCTGGCTGACACAGGGGCTCTGGGCGGCTGACTGGTACAGTGCCTGTGGTTGGCTGCAAAAGGGCCTGTGAATGGCTGTCTGGCACCCTGTCTGTGGGTGGGTGGCTGGCTGTCTGGCACCCTGTGGGTGGGTGGCTGGCTGTCTGGCACCCTGTGGGTGGGTGGCTGGCTGTCTGGCACCCTGTCTGTGGGTGGCTGGCTGTCTGGCACCCTGTCTGTAGGTGGCTGGCTGTCTGGCACCCTGTCTGTGGGTGGCTGGCTGTCTGGCACCATGTCTGTGGGTGGGTGGATGGTACAGTGCCTGTGGCTGGCTGGTACAGTGCCTGTGGTAGGCTGGGACAGTCTGAGTGGGTGTTGAGGTAAATGGCGCTGTCAGAGTATAATTGGTACAGGTGGGTAAGGGATATAAATATCTGTATAGGTCTGTAGGTGGCTCACTCTATATTAAATAAAAAGGGAGAAGGATAATAAATGTTTAAAGATAATAAATGCAAAGGTGTATCAGTTGGAAGAGATAAATAATTAAGTCAAAAATTGATAGTAATCGCTGAGTGAGAGTGATCTAAAATACATAAATATATAAATATTAAGTTAATTAGTAAATAATTTGTGTAACCAAATGGTATGAAAGTGATATTCAGTGTGGGTGATCAAAAATTAGGTACTGATAAAATTAAACATGTGACAATCCAATATAACAATAAATAATCAAAACCAGAGAAATAAATTAATAAGCCAGTGGTATAAAAATGTCAAATCGATTGTGATGATATTAAAATTGCTGAAATGGCTAACAATTAGATTAAAGGTAGTGCTCTTATAAAGTGCATATAAGGTGCTAGCAGTGAAAAAATACTTCAAAAAACTGTAAACATCACATAAATATAATATATAGTATTAGGCAGTGTCAAATGGGAAATTCATTAAATATCCGTGGCAATATTATGGAAATATTATCCCAATTAAGTCCAAAACCAGGTGCGAGTAAATCCAAAAAAGTATCAGGAAAAGTGGATCCCAGGTACTCTGTGAAGGGGGGGGGTGCTCAATATAGGAATAGGTGCTCCCCTCCTATTGATCCCGCACTCACCAGAGGGTAGTACCCCTACAGGGGTAAACAGCGTTTGGGGTAACTCTTATGGATCCCTCCGACAGCTAGCTAGATATCCACTTCATCCAAAATACGCCTGTCATATACTCTCCACCATTATTTTTCATATGTAGTGTATCCTCATAGGTAATCCGATAAGTAAGGGAAGGTATCCAGATGAAAGGAAGAAAAAGGCTCCAATAGTGAAGTATTGTAACTAATTTTCCACTTTATTAAGTAAATAAATACATAGTACTCACATTTGATAAAAAACACAGTGCGTGTATGTCCTAGGGACCGCAACACCCTCGTGTAGCGGTAACTTCCGGGACGCGGTGCGCTCCTCCGGCCTGATCTGCGTGTCAATCAACAGGAAGCGGAATTGACGTGACCACGCTCTACACGTTTCGTCATCAGGAGCAGCGGGATCAATAGGAGGGGAGCACCTATTCCTATATTGAGCACCCCCACCTTCACAGAGTACCTGGGATCCACTTTTCCTGATACTTTTTTTGGATTTACTCGCACCTGGTTTTGGACTTAATTGGGATAATATTGCCACGGATATTTAATGAATTTCCCATTGGACACTGCCTAATACTATATATTATATTTATGTGATGTTTACAGTTTTTTGAAGTTCTTATTCACTGCTAGCACCTTATATGCACTTTATAAGAGCACTACCTTTAATCTAATTAGCCATTTCAGCAATTTTAATATCATCACAATCGATTTGAAATTTTTATACCACTGGCTTATTAATTTATTTCTCTGGTTTTGATTATTTATTGTTATATTGGATTGTCACATGTTTAATTTTATCAGTACCTAATTTTTGATCACCCACACTGAATATCCCTTTCATACCATTTGGTTACACAAATTATTTACTAATTAACTTAATATTTATATATTTATGTATTTTAGATCACTCTCACTCAGCGATTACTATCAATTTTTGACTTAATTATTTATCTCTTCCAACTGATACACCTTTGCATTTATTATCTTTAAACATTTATTATCCTACTCCCTTTTTATTTAATATAGAGTGATCCACCTACAGACCTATACAGATATTTATATCCCTTACCCACCTGTACAAATTATACTCTCTGACAGCGCCATTTACCTCTACACCCACTCAGATTTTTCAGATATAGCTTTGCTATATTTTGAGGTAGGCTGCAGTCAATTGTCCTGCACACATTCATCCATAAGCGCGGAAATCTGTCACCAACATAGGCTGGGACAGTGCCTGTGAGTGGCCGGCTGGTACAGGGCCTGTGGGTGGCTAGTACAGTGCCTGTGGCTGGCTGGCACCAGGCTGCTGTGGGTGGGTGTATGGCTGTTATACACTCCCGCGAGACTAGTCCTGACTCCAGACGAGGCTGTCCAAGGCGAGGGAGGCAGCCTAAGAAGGCAGAATGACGTCACAGAAATATCGGCAATATCGGCCAGTTCCAGGGCAGATGCCGATCTATCGGGGAAGGTGCATATCGGCCTTGCCGATAATCGGTCTATCACTAGTGTTAACCCCTTCCCTTCCAGTGTCATTATTACAGTAACAGTGTAACTTTTTAACACTGATTACTGTAGTAATGTCACTGGTCCCTCCAAAAGTGTCAAAAATGTTGCAGTCCCGCTAAAAATCGCTGATCACCGCCATTACTAGTAAAAAAAAAAAAAAAATAATCAAATAAAAATGAAATCTTTCCCCAAGTTTGTGGATGCGATAACTTTTGCGCAAACCAATTTATACACTAATTGGGATTTTTTTTTTTTTTGGGAATGTTCTATAGCAAAAAGTGAAAAATATTGTTTGTGGTTCTTTTTTCAGAATTGTCACTTTTAATTTTTTTGTTTTATAGCGCAAAAAATAAAAATCGAAGATGTGATTAAATGCCACCAAAAGAAAGCTCTATTTGTGGGGAAAAAAGGACATCAATTTTTTTTGGGTACAGCGTTGCATGACCGCGCAATTGTCAGTTAAAATAACACAGTGCCAAATCGCAAAAATGGCCCGGTCATTAAGAGGGTAATACTTTCTGGTCCGGAAGTGGTTAAATGACAATTACTCAGTCAGGCAACACTGTACCCAAATTAAATTTGTATCATTTTTCTTGAGACAGCTTTCTTTGGGTGGTATTTAAAGTGGAACCACTCTCTCTCAGTCAGCATTTGCTATTTTGAATCCTTATGCTGCTAGCATTAGTAAATAGTTTGGAAAATATGGAGGAGGGGTTTACTCAGCTAGGCACACCCTCCTGCCTGCATGCCTGAGCTAAAGGCAGATGGACTCCCGGAAGCAATTCCTACATGAATCGTCTGCCCTTGGCCATGGGCAGAAATGTTGAGGGGTGTTTTTCTAATTGATTTCTCAGCAAAATAAAGCAAGGCGACGTGGATGAATGAGGGAGTTTGCTTTGAATATAAAAAATGAATTAGAAAGTGTTTTTTGTTTGTGCTGCTCAGATACAGTGTAGTTCCGCTTTAGTCACCACTGGGTTTTTTTCTTTGCTATATATAAAAAAGAAACAACACAAAAATTCTTAGTTTCTGTTTATAAAATATGTAAATAAATAATTTTTATAAATTTAGGCCAAATTGCATTCTGCTATATTTCTTTGGTAAAAAAATGACTCAAACCCGTGTATGTTATTTACTCTGTGAAAGTTATAGTCTACAAACTATGGTGTATATATTTGAAAATAATCATTCTTAAAGCACTAACTGCCTATGTTATTTCTTGAGGCCCTAAAATGCCAGGACAGTATAAATAACCCCCAAATGAACCCTTTTTGGAAAGTAGACACCCCAAGGTATTTACACTGAACACAATTATAAACACAACACTTTTGTTTTTGCCCCCATTTTTCATGAGCTGAATTCAAAGATCTAAGACTTTTTCTATGTACACAAAAGGCCTATTTCTCTTAAATATTATTCACAAATCTGTCTAAATCTGTGTTAGTGAACACTTCTCCTTTGCTGAGATAATCAACCCACCTCACAGGTGTGACATATCAAAATGCTGATTAGACATCATAACTATTGCACAGGTTTGCCTTAGGATGGCCACAATAAAAGGCCACTCTAAAATGTGCAGTTTTACTGTATTGGGGGGGGGGGTTTATTGTGGCCTGTGGAATGTTGGTCCACTCCTCTTCAATGGCTGTGCAAAGTTGCTGGATATTGACAGGACCTGGAACCCGACGTTGCTGTATACGCCGATCCAGAGCATTCCAAACAGGCTCAATGGGTGACTGGGTGACATGTCTGGTGAGTATGCTGACCATGCAAGAACTGGGATGTTTTCAGGGTCCAGGAGTTGTGTACAGATCCTTGCAACATGAGGCCGTGCATTTTCATGCTACAACATGAGGTGATGGTCGTGGATGAATGGCACAACAATGGGCCTCAGGATTTCGTCACGGTATCTCTGTGCATTCGAAATGCCATTAATAAAATGCACCTGAGTTAGTTGTTGATAACATACGCCTGCCCAAACCAAACCCCACCGCCACCATGAGCCACTCGATCCACAACGTTGACATCAGCAAACCGCTCATCCACACTATGCCATACACGCTGTCTGCCACCTGCCCTGTACAGTGAAAACCGGGATTCTTCAGTGAAGAGAACACCTCACAAGTGCCAGGCGCCATAGAATATGAGCATTTGCCCATTCAAGTCGGTTAGGACGTTTTAGAGTGGCCTTTTATTGTGGCCAGCCTAAGGTTACACCTGTGCAATAATTATGTCTAATCAGCATCTTGATGTCACACCTGTGAGGTGGATGGATTATCTTGGCAAAGGAGAAGTGCTCACTAACACAGATTTAGACAGATTTGTGAACAATATTTGAGAGAAATAGGCCTTTTGTTTACATAGAAAAAGTCTTAGATCTTTGTGTTCAGCTCATGAAAAATGGGGGCAAAAACAAAAGTGTAGTGTTTTATAATTTTGTTCAGTGTAGTAAGAGGCATGGTGAGTTGTTTTTTTTTTTTAAGTTGTAATTGTCGCAATTTTTTTGAAAATTAAGAAATCAAATAATTTTTTTTTATCTATCAGAACAGCACAGCATCATCATATGACTGGTAGGGAGGTCATCAGGGGTGATACATGTTTATTTATTTATATTTTTCATACTGTCACCATAGTGGCTGGGGATTTGATCAGGTTTTTGTTTTTTACACTGATTGCTTATTACACTAATGACCACTGTAAGTAATCATTTTTACACTGTGAATTGCTTACATTCATATGCCATTGTGTACAATTGTGATAGCTGTGATTGGCCACATGTATCACATGGTACAGGGCCAAGCACAGCTTGCTTGGCCTTGTACCATGTGATCACAGTGACCAATCACATAGATCATCACATTTAGCCATTGTGTACAATTGACGAGATCGCTGTGATTGGTCACAACGATCACATGGTACCAGGGCCGCACACAGTGGCGTGATACAACAATCTGTGGACACAGTGGGTCACAGATTGTCTTGCTGCGTGGCCCCTAGGACATGCACAAGGCGTGTGAGTGGGAGGACCCCATATGACATCCACCCAAGATAGCAGGGCTCGCGCCCTGCCATATTAATACAATAGGCTGGGCAGGCGGTGGGTAAAGATACATTTTAATTTAGCTTTGTTCAATCAGGCATATGAGTGTTTTCTGCACAGATGCGTTTAGACACATAAAGCTTTTAGACATGAAAAATTCTAATGACTGTGTGCATGCCTTTACACACATTTACAGACGTACATGTGTAAATCTGTAGCTATAGATGGCCCCAGACACAGTTGTGACCTTTTTTTTTTTTTTTTTTTTTTTTTTTTTTTTTAATGTACACCACTAAATGTGACACACATTTTTGTTTGTTGTAGGCACAGCTGTGTGTATGGCCCCATTAAATTCCTATAGTGCTGTGTTTAGATGCATACAAAACTATAAGCTGTACACATTTAAATATGCCATTTTAGATGCCCATGTTAATGAACCTTTAATAAAAATATGTCCCGCTCTATAAATGGAGGACAGCTGAATGAATGACAGGAGCTTCCTCTTCTAATCACAGAGCACTTTGCATTCTATTCTCCATTCATAGATCTCGTTTCATTTAAAGAAGCTGGATGGAAAGGGCAAGCATAGTCAGGCTTTCTTGAGGAGTGCCTGCCACAGATCCCTCAGATCTATTAACCCCTGCCTCACTGATAAATGGGGGGGGATGGAGGATGAAAAATTCTGGTAAACTAGGACACAGCAGCACAAGGGCCACATCACATTGAAGATACAGTGGTGAAAATAATTATTTGATCCCCCTGCAGATTTTGTAGGTTTGCCCACTTACAAAGAAATGAAGGTTGTTTTTAGCATAGGTGTATTTTAAATGATAGAGACAGAATATTGTCCAGAAAAAACACATGATTCAAATGTTATAAATTGATTTGCAGTTCAGTAAAATAAGTATTTGATCCCCAAGCAAAACATGACTTGGTACTTAGTGGAGAAACCCATGTTGGCAAGCACAGAGGTAAGACATTTCTTGTAGTTGGTTACCAGGTTTGCACACATCTCAGGAGGGATTTGGTCCACTCTTCTTTACAGATCTTCTCTAAATCCTTAAGGTTTCTTGGCTGTCGCTTGGCAACTGGAAGTTTCAGTTCCCTCCATACATTTTCTATAGGATTAAGGTCTGGAGACTGGCCAGGACACTCCACGACCTTAAGGCTCCATCATGAGCCACTACTTTTGTTGCCTTGGCGGTATTTTTTGGGTCATTGTCATGATAAAGGGACCCATCCACGACCCATCTTTAGTGTTTTGGCTGAGGGGAAGAAGGTTCTCATCCAAGATTTTAAAATACATGGCCCCTCAATGCGGCAGAGTTGGACTGTACCTTTTAGCAGAGAAACAGCCCCAAAGCATAATGTTTCCACCTCCGTGCTTGACTGTAGGTATGGTGATGTTAGGGTCCTAGTCAGCATTTTTTTTTTTCCCTCCAAACACGGCGAGTCGGGTTATTGCCAAAGAGCTCAATTTTGGTCTCCTCTAACCACAGCACTTTCTTCCAATCGTTCTCTGAATTATTTAGATGTTCGTTGGCAAACTTCAAACAGGATTGTAGATGTACCTTCTTGAGAAGAGGGATCTTGCGAGCGTTGCAGCTATTCAATTCATGATGGCATATTGTTAGCGATGGTTTGTTTGGTGACTGTGGTCCCAAGTGCCTTGAGATCATTCACAAGCTCTTCCGGTGTAGTTCTTGGCTGATCCCTCACTTTTCTAATAAACATCCTCACTCCATTTGGCGAAATCTTGCCTGGAGCTCCAGACCAAGGGCGATTGATGGTTATTTTGTATTTCTTCCATATTGCAAATAATCGCTCCAAACAGATGTCTCCTTCTCACCAAGCTTCTTGCTGATGGTCTTGTATCCCATTCTAGCCTTGTGCAGGTCTACAATCTTGTCCCTGACCTCCTTTGACAGCTGTTTGGTCTTGCCCATGATGGTGAGGTTTGATTGGAAGAAAGATTCTGTGGACAGGTGTCTTTTATACACATAACGAGTTGTCGTTCGGAGCACCTTCTTAAATTGACAGGACTAATCTGTGTACCACACGAGCACATACTGTAGCCATCCTGTGGGAGACAGAATTATTTTACTCACTGAACTGCAACTCCAATTTTTTAACATTTTTGTATCTTGTTGTTTTTTTTTTTTTCTGGATTTTTGCTTGATATTCTGTCTCTATCATTTAAAATACACCTATGATAACAATTGTAGACCCTTTTCATTTCTTTGTCAGTGGGCAAATAACCTGCAGAGGATCAAATAATAATTTTCCCCACTGTCAGTCATGTCATTTGCACTGATTTTTAAATGATTTTGTAAGTGAACTTATGCTTTATTTGATAATAAATCCATTGTCCTCAATTTCCAATACCTAGATTGATCACCACTCAATACACGTATGGCTGCTGTGGATGAAAAAAGATCTATGGGTGTTGATGATCAGAATGACATGCCAATAATTACTTTGTGTGTGTGTGTAATTAAAAAAAAAAAATAATTATGTCCTGCACTTGCATTACATGAAAATAATACCATCATCAGCATATCAGATGTTTTTGTCCAATTGTATGCACTGTTTTGTTCTCTGTACGGGTATTATTGTTCATGCTCTACCATAATTTTTCTTTTATTTAGTTTTTCTTTATGGGAAAATCTTTTTTTTTTTTTTCTTATGTTTTTTTATCACATTAAGCAGCAATGTGCAAATTGAAGTCCATCTGCTTCCTGATTTTACATTCTGCTAAATGTTGGACCTCCTTCGCTTTAGATTCCATATGTCAACTAAATCTAGTTCATTTATTTTCCCGGGTTGACTGTTTCTGTAATATTATTTTAATATCTTTTCTTGTCAAAGATGACATTATTCTTAAGTGCATTTCTATGTGGATCAAAGTGAAGTGGAAAGCAATTTATGCATTCCTGATTTACCTGTTGCACAAAAACAAGCTCAGTGTCCTCTGAACAAATAGCTGTCAGAAATGTGTGCTCACAAGGTTTGACTGTCAGCTTGCATGTTTGGTCACATAACTGATCCATTGTGCACCTGTTTATGGTACATCATAGCTGGGCTACTGTAAATTTAAAAAAAGGGTCACTTTCACGTTTTTTATTTTTTTTTGTTCTTTAATCAGCAGAATCTGAGCAGTGTAGTTTCCTTTTAGGTTTTATAGGTGTTGCAAGTACTTTATCTGTAATGCTTGTGACTTTCACCATAGATCATATCAGCTCTCCAGGTAGACGGATATTTCAAGATCTGCAGGCCCTTCTACAAAATCTAGTTTCACGGATGCTAACCTCTAAAAATAGTCATCGGCTGCTGTTTATTCTCATGTCTCCACCTGTTTGTCCTATGCTATTTGCATTCTGTGGCAGACAGTGATGATTGAGCTGGTTTCCTTTTATCTAAATAACTACACAGGTCATTGGTACAGAAGATTTTTTTTTTATTTCTGTGAGATAAGATAACTGCTTAAACATTTACACAGTAAAATTACTTTCACCTTGAACCAAACAATCTCTGAAAATTTAGCAAGTAATGCCTCCCCCCCCCCCCCCCATGGACTAGAAAGGGCGAGGTGATTCCCTAGGTGCCATCCGACCACCATAAGGCTGAAGGACTGGTAGAACAGGGCACAAAGTAGTAACGGTACAATAACATCCCATTTTCATATTTTTGTATGTTTCGCCTTGTCAAACTGTCACCAGAAGCATTCTAGGCATGTTCTTGAAAGAACAAATTGCATAGAGATGAATAGTAATGCATATATTATGCGTAAAAAAATAAATAAATTGAATGCATATTTATCTTCTTGTAAACAAAACCATAAAATCTTTGCCCACTTCATGTTTGCTTTAAACAGGATGCAGTGCGTGTAAAATGCATTAACAATATAACACACCATGTGCAAAATCTACTGAAAATGTTTGTAAGGCGTGTGTTGTAAAAGTAGATTAAAGGGCAGTAGAATAGTGAATGAGTCAAGTTTATAAGTGAAGGAAACAGGATTACTAAAACTAGATGTAATGACTATAATGTGTCCTTAGGTTGCCTAAAGTAGGCCTAGACAAATCTCACCCGGAACTAGCTGCCAGCTTTAAAAACCCGGATATAGCTATTGCTGGTGGGAAGGTTCTGAAATGACTGGGCTATCATTAGCAGTGCCAAAACCTTGCACCCAATCAGTGGATGCCACAGTGCGTCCTGGCAATTGGTAGTTGTTCGGCCCTGGCCTAAAATCAACTTCCTATTGATTTGGTAGTGTTCTATCAAAAAGTCTTACAAGTCCAGCACATTTAACTTTGTGAGCTACAGATCACCCCTTTTTTATGTTATGGAGATGAGGAGAGCGGGGGGTGTGCTGTACTTCTGTCTGAAGGTGACAATCCTGCTCCTCCCTAGATACAGTACAGTGATTTAGTACCCCCCCAACAGGAAATGTGTTATTGGCACTAATGTATACTAAAGCCACTATCGAAGGACTAATATTCTGCCATATAATACTAATGTGGATTTAAATACATTTTAAGAACAATTTAACCTTTTAGGACAGGGTTTCTCAACCAGGGTTCCTCCAGAGGTTGCTAGGAGTTCCTTGTGCAATTTCTGCCTCTTAGTTCCTACTGACACCATTGATTTTTTTTTTTCTTAAACTATCTGTAAGGGGGTAATTCTTCCCAAAAAACACAAATGTTAGGAGCATTATTTCCTCTGACCATCACACTAATGTATGAGTTGTAGATATAGTAATTTTTAAGAGGTTCCCAGATGCTGGAAAGTGTATTCCTAGGGTTCCTCTGTGCTAAAAAGGTTGAGACTGACTGTTCTAGGATTTAAATGTGAATATCAATATTTGATAGTTATGAGAAAAGAATTTGTCCATCTTGGTTGGATTTGGTGATTTTGTCTTGTGTCTGACCTCAATTTTTATGAGCTTGAGAGTAGGGATGATTAATTGGGAATGATATGACACATTTTTCTCATCACTAATGTTTCCCCAATGGTAAGCCAGTGCCAGAGATGCACTATATTGTCAAAAGTATTAAGACACCTCCCTATACATGCACATGAACTTTAATGGCATCCCAGTCTTAGTCTGCAGGGTTCAATATTGAGTTCGCCCACCGTTTGCAGCTATAACAGCTTTAACATGACTATGTACCAGTGATCAAAGCAAGGTCCATAAAGATATTATTAAGCAAGTTTGAGGTGGAGAAACTTGACTGACCTGCACAGAGTCCTGACCTCAACCCTGATAGAACACCTTTGGGATGAATTAGAGTGGAGACTGTGAGCCAAGCCTTCCTGTCCAATATCAGTGCCTGACCTCACAAATGCGCTTCTGGAAGAATGGTCAAACATTTCCATTGACACACTCCTAAACCTTGTGGACAGCCTTCCCAGAAGAATTGAAGCTGTTATAGCTACAAAGGGTGGGCCAACTCAATATTTAACTCTACAGACTAAGTATGTTATTAAAGTTCATGTGTGTGTAAAGGCAGGCGTCCCAATACTTTTGACAATATAGTGTATCTTTTCCCTGTTTCCTATTCCTCACATGATACAAGGAAAGAATTTACTGAAATACTGATTTGTAGATATTATAGGGTATACTCTATACCCTACTTGATCCAAAACTAAAAAAAAAAAAGTTTTGTTTATAGGGTGCCAAAATATTATTTTGAAGCAAACTTTTTTTAACAAAAGAGCATTTGTTTTAGTTTTCGTCAATCTCTATCCTCTTCTGCGGGGCTTAAAGTGATTTGTAAATGATCACCTCGTAAAACAACCCATTCACTTTAAAACAGAAACGAAAGGTTAAACACTTTTGTATAGTAATAAAAAACATTATAAATACCCCCCCCACTATTTTGTAAGTGATCACATTCCCTCTGTTTTCAGCTGCATAGGAACTGGGGGGAGGAGAAGCGGCAGCAGCACTGAGATTCCCAGTGAATGGCTGTGCAGTGGGGGCATGTCAGGACCACGGTGTGTTCTCCTGCTTAGCGTGGTCAATTTTTAATAGAAAAGCAGTGGGACTGTCAGGAATACTAGGAATTTCACATAATTGAAGCAATACAAAGAGAACTGGGATATTTTCTTATACAAGTACATGGTACAGCAGCCACATATCAGGAATATGAAGTGTTGGGGTAACAAACACTTTCATTTCACACAAGGTCTTCCTTCGGTTTACATCTTTATTTCATGTGTTTTCTTTTTCAGTTTCTTGTCAAAATTTGTCTTAAAGAGGAGCTCCAGGCTCCATGCCCCCCCCCCAAAAAAAAAAAAATACTGTAGCTGCTGACTTTTAATATTAAGGCACTTACCTGTCCAGGCATCCAGTGGTGTCCTCACCCGGGCCAATTATTTGGCTAACAGGTCCTGATGCTGCCATCTTGACTAAGGGAAACTGTTACATACTGCACATGTATGAGACCCGGTTCACACTCATGCGAGTGCCGGGTTCGCATGTAATGTCGGAGCGCACTGCTCCGACATTACATGCGATCAGCTGTGCGGTGCGAGTTTAGCCATACAGTTTGTATGGCTAAATTCGCATCGCACCCGGTGCAAACACGCACAGGAGGCATTTTTGCAGCCGCATCAGGATCGGATCGCACAGCGGTTCACACTTGTGCGATCCCATCCTGTGCGAACTGCACGATCGCACTGTGATATGCGATCAAACTGGGGGTGTCGTTAAGATTACATTGACACCCCCAGCGTATCGCATATGGCAGTGTGAACTGCCGGGGGTGCGTGTGCGATGCGGGAAAAGGCTGCGAATTAGCAGCCTTCCCGCATCGCAATAGTGTGACCCGAGCCTGAAGTGCGCTGCACAGGTCCCTGAAGGCTGCGGAGGAAGGAGGGGGGTTCAAAATTCTGGCCCATGGCTGATTTTGACAGGTACCTGCTACCCCCCCTCAAGGTGGCAAATGTAGTAGGGGAAGGAGGCAGACAAGTGAAGCTTCCCCTTTTGGCTTGAGTTCTGTTTGAACTCTCAGCTTAGATGGATGGCTGATGGCATTTTGAAAACTTGCCACCACTACCATGCTTCATCATTGGGCTGATGTTCTTCGAGTGATGAGTGGTGTTGGCTTTCTGTCACTTCATTTTTGGTTCCATCAAACTAACTCCACGTTTTTGCTCCATTTCCCACATGCCTTCTGTCTTACGCCTTCTCCCTCATATCATCAACCTTCTGGTGTCCATAGAGCTGCCCTTCCCTTGTCTAGAGGCACAAACATACAGATTTTTCCAATATGATTAAAGAACGATCGCTCAGGGACCAGATTGTGACTGTACTGCAGGCCACATCTACCCTTTTTTTTTTTTTTTTTTTGGGGACAACATCTCAAAATCATGTACAATGTTCCTTTAACTGTTTGCTACGGATGGGACCAAGCATGTGTTTGTGGAACAGAATAGAAAAAATTGAGTGACCCTGCATTCAGAAGAATAATTTCCTGCAGTGATTTGCATAGATCTTTATAATAACTGTAGTGTTGAAATTTCGACCTAAATATAACTTTTTTTTTTTACTGGAAATTGCTAGCTGGTAGCCGTGTTCTATCAAAATTACAAACAGGAGCCTGCTTGACTCATCATTTATTGCAGAAACCTGTTCTTACACCCTCCTCTATACTAAGTTTTGATTCAATGTGCAGGTGTTCTTGTGTATCACAAAATGTCGATGAATGAAGTGACAGTGTCATGTTTCATGCACAATGAGGAGTAAAGATATATAATTTGGCATGGGTTATAGGTGTGTCTGAACTTGTGCTCATAGCCTGTGATGCTTCCTAGGAGTGGTCCTGTGAACTTTTTTATTTTTTCATTGTCTGTGTCACAAATTGTTTTAAGGCTTACCTGTCAGAACTTGTCTTAACAGTTTTTTTTTTTATTTGAAGATCTGAAAGAAATTGGATGTAAGGTTAGGTACCTGTGTTTTGTAATGTGTTTTCAAGGAATGTATACAGTGCAGTGCTCTCCAAGGACTGGACGCTACAGTATGTGAGGTACCACCGAAAGCAGTTGTTACCTTTTGAGTACCTCTGCTGGGTAAAGCAATCCTTTAATATGATGATTTTTTTTTTTTTAATAGGATTATTGTACACAAGCTAAGAGCAGTACTAGAGGCATCTACATGTTACTCTAAACAAGCACAGTAGTACCATACTTATGTGGCATAAGCACAGCTGTATAGCTAAAACTAAAAACTAACTTTCTATTTAGGCTTTGTTGAAAATAAGGCTCTAAAAAAGAGCCTTTTGTAATCGTTTGCTAACCCATAGCGCTCTAGGAATCCTCTGTTGTGTGTGTATTACATGTTCATTAAAATAAGATTGACCGAAACGTTAAATATTTTTCTTTGTGTACAAGATACTGTATATGCTCAACTGCTTTTTGGGCATGCTTGCCTTTAGACCGCATTCACATTGATCCGACTTGTCAGGCGACTTGTCAGCCTGACAAGTCGCGGTCCGTCACGTTCCCATTGTGTAGTACAGGAGCCGTTCTAATAGGAGCGACACAAGTCGCTCCGACTTAGAAAAAGGGTCCTGTACTACTTTGGGGCGACCTGGAGGCGACTTGCATAGACATTCATTTTATGAAGTCTGTGCAAGTCGCGACGAAGACGCCCTGCACGCGAATTCACAGGTCGCCCCCTAAGTCGGAGCAACCTAGTGTGAACCGGAACTTAAAGGGGTTATAAAACGTATTTGTGTTTTTTTTTTTAATAAAAATAACAAACCATGCCTATATTTACTTGCCTGCTCTATGCAATGTTTTTGCACAAAGCAGCCCTGATCCTCCTTTTTTTCTGAGGTCCCCCCCACTGGCACTCCAGGTCCCTCCTCTTCATTGGGTTCCCCCAGGGAAAAACTCTTTCCCTGGGGCACCTGTGCGTGCTCGCTCCTGAGTCCCACTGCTGCGTCCATTGACACGGACGGCAGGACTCAGCCCGCCCCGCACTCTTGTGTCACCGGATTTGATTAACAGCAGTGGGAGCCAAATGCTCCTGCTGCTATCAATCTGTCGAATGAGGAAAGAGACAGTGGCAAGCGCCACTGCACTCGTGCACATCACTGGATTGGATGGGCTCAGGTAAGAAAAAGGGGGGGGGGTTCTGGGGGGCGGTAGCTGCAGCACAGAAGGTTTTCTTTACCTTAATGCATAGAATAGAACCTTAATGATTTTAAAACCACTTTTAAAGGAGAAGTATGGACTTAGGGAAAAAACAAACCTACATACACTATATTACCAAAAGTATTGGGACGTCTGCCTTTACACGGACATGAACTTTTAATGGCATTTCAGTCTTAATCTGTAGGGTTCAATATTGAGTCGGCCCACCCTTTGCAGCTTCCCTTCACTGGAACGAAGGGGCCAAGCCCAATCCCTGAAAAACAACTCCACACCATAATTCCCCCCCCCCCCCCCACCAAATCATTTGGACCAGTGCACAAAGCAAGGTCCATAAAGACATTGGATAAGCGTAAAGGAACTTGGCTGGCCTGCACAGAGTCTGGACCTCAACCCGATTGAACATATTTGGGATGAATTGTAGCGGAGACTGCCTTTTCGTCTACATCAGTGTCTGACCTCACAAATGCACTTCTGGAAGAATGGTTAAACATTCCCATAGACACACTAAATCTTGTGGTCAGCCTTCCCAGAAGAGTGGCCCAACTCCATATGGCATTAACATTCCATCAGAATGCCATTAAAGTTCATGTGCGTGTAAAAGCAGGCGTACCGATACTTTTGGTAATATAGCGTACATACTTCATTGCTGCAAGCATCCCACGTCAGCTCTAAGACCGAGTACTGAGCAATCACATGACAGCTGATCGCCCACTTCTTGGTCGTCTTGGAGCCGAGAGCAGTAACTGTCAGTCATCGCTCTCCACTCGTCCGTCCCCCCCTTCCCCCGCGCTGATTGGAGCGCAGGCCTGGAGAGGAGGTGGGCACGGCTGGCTTCAGCGCTCAGCCTTGCCAAAATGTTTTGGACATTCTTCTCTTTCACATCAGAATACTGTACAACTGGCTGTTTAGAGTAGACATCAGTACATTTTTTTTCACTCTGGTTTGAAGCTAGTCTGTGTGAGATGCAATAAGCACTGAGCCCTCTGAATTGAGATGGCTTTATACTTGTCTGGGAAGAAAAATTTCATTTTGAGGTTGGATCAGGTAACAACATCAATTGGCTGTCTGCTTGCTTCATTCCTGTTTATACAAAACACTGAAGGCAGAGATTCTATCAAGCACCTAAGCAGCATAATCCGTGTCTCCTTGAGCGAGGGTTTTGCAGAGGTTTCACATGAGCTTGCAAACCTACACAGTTGAGACTGGGGTCTGCCTATCTCTAAAGCAAATTTATTGTTATATGCAACTTTTTTTTTCTTTTTTATTATTACTTACCACAAATGCATATCAGTAATGATTAAAAACATGTTTGGTGCAACAAATGTAACTTTGTTCTTGTGCTTTACTAGTCATACACTGTTACATTTTCATGCAAACATTTGTGCCTATACAACATTGTAACTTTATACATTTCATATGAAAGTCTTGAAAATGTTTGATCCATGGCAATGTTGCAGATTTTAATATTTGATTTTTGATATGGATGGAAATGTATGTGATTCCTAGCGGAAATCACATTCATGGTTAGACTTACATTTGAGCAGATAAGAAGCAAGAAACATTTTCTATCCTTCTCCTATGATTTTCCTTCTCTTTGCGGTTAAAAACTATCATCGTGTGACCACATTAACTATTAGAAAATTTAACAAACTTTTTCAAATTCAATTTTGTCAGTATATGGCCAGTTTTAATTAATAAATCTGCCCCCTCCATTTTGTATGATATATTTAGTAATATGTAAATGAACCACTCATTTTCTTTTTCTATTTCAAGGCCAGATTTATCATTAGCCACAAAAAAGCATGTGCCTTTAGGTGGCAGAGGAAAACGGGTGACTTTTCCCTGTACAATTGTTGGGCACAAATTTTTTATTTAATTTTTAGAACAAAAAAGTAATTTAATATAAAGTTAAGTGAAACTGTATTGTAAGCCAAGTCAGGACCACGAAACAAGGAAATGTTTTAAATAAAATAATTGATTCTAGCTGTGGGTTGTTACTCAGGTCACCAAAAGTTGGGTTTCTATAGGCTACAGTAATGAAAATTTATCCCTGCATTATTTTGCTTTTATTTATTTTTTTTTAACAAAAAAAAGTTATCCGGGGAGGGGGTGTATTAGTATTGTAAACACTTCGTCACAAATACAATAAAACGTTTTTTTTTTTTCCCCTTGTTTAAGAATAGTGAATGGAGCCACAATCATCCCTTTTATGCTCAAGCGACCAACTTTGTATTCAGATACAGACATGGCCTTCAATATAGATCCATATATCTAATTTGCTTACAGCTGTTTTAGGTTTATTAGCTTTTGCCAGGTTTCATTGGTGTAGTTTACACAAGTCTATTGTAAAGTTATTGTTGACATCACCAACAAAGCTCCTTTATATGATGACTGTTTGCCAGGCTGTGCACTGAAGCTCAAGTCCGCAGGTCTGCTAATGCACAAAAGAAAAAAAAAGCTTTATTCGGAAAAATATTACCTTGAAACCGGTTTCTAAATCATTTTTTACCTGTGACGGGCTGGCACCTAAAAGTTCCTCTCCTACCCTCTTCATTGGCACAAAACAAGTTTAGCCAACAGTCCTTTATAATATTTGTTGGGTGATTGGACCTATTTATTCATGACCTGCCGCCATCTTGTGTAGGCATTGTTATACTAAGGAGTGTCTCTCTCTTTATTTTTTATACATTTAGAAGGTGGATCTATCAGGTTTACAGATTGCTGTGGTTTTGTAAGTATGTTTTCCACACCCAAGTTATTTCAGACCAGATGGGCCTAAAATTTGTACATGTCTGTTTCCAAAATGGCCATTACTTGGAATAAGGTCAATTTCTTTCTCTATATGGCATTTACCACCCTGGTATTTGATAACCTCCTTCAAATGTACATTTTTGACATGCAATAAAAGAAATGCAATTATGGTATACTTCAGAGGGTGATTGCCATATGTGGATGGGGAAGAAAATTACTAAAATACTTCAGGCAGAAAACTCCCAGATCAGATTATTTTCATCTCATAACTACAGTCAGCTTTAGAGAGCTTCGTTATCTCACCTCCTATCCCACTTCTGTGTTTTGCACTTTGTTCTTAAAGACACTATTCTAGTAATGGCATACTTTATTGTGGGACTTTTGTGGAGCTAGATAAGACCTTCTTTTTTTTTTTTTTTTTTTTTTGTACCAGCCATATGTGAAGCTATTTTATCAATTCGTTAGATGAGTTAATGTCACAATGCAAATTTCTCACAGCCAAAATTCACTAGTAGTGGTCTTGTTGCCCCCCCCCCCCAACCAACCATTAAAGGAGCTGGATGGAAAATGTTTGGCTAAACAGATGCTGCATTTGATTTTGGTATTTTGACAGCCGGGATATAATAGGCACCGCAGAAGATTCACCCATCCAGGTTGTATAGATGAAACCCTCAGCTAAATGAAAAAAAATGTAATGGTGTATGGCCAGCTATAGAAATCTGTAGAAGAGAAATTGCACCCTCAAGGTATCCTTGGCATAATATACAGTATATTACGTCAACGATGTATTGAGGAGCAATTTCTCTACTACAGATTTAGAAAGCTTGCCATACACCATTAAATATTTTTTTCATTTAGCAGAGAGCAATGCGTGCGACTAGTTTTTCCACACAGGAGGCATCTTGAAGCTGTCATTACCAACTCCCTGCATAAAAAATATAAAGTGTGTGTGTGTATATATATATATATATATATATATATATATATATATATATATATATATATATATATATATATATATACATACATACAGTATATCTTAATTCCAGGTGTTTTTACATGGTCACGCTGTGAGTGATGTTCCTCATCTCCTGCAGTAGCAGTTTTCAGTGCTACATTGCATGGTGTCCACTTTGTGACGTGAGCACTGTTCAATACAGGATTATGTAAAGCGAATGAATGCCAAATTGTTTTCTTTCTTCACTAATCATGTACACTGTGTTTAAATTTGTACATACAATAAAGTTGGTATTACTTAGTTTATCCACTCCCACAGTCCTGGGGCACTCACTTATGCATTATGACACAAGCAATAACAAGAAATAGTAGAAATAGAGGTGTTGAAAAAGCTAAGTGGTGTTTTAAATGCGATAATTCATGATAAAAGGTCACAAAAATGTTTCCTCTTTTTGCGTTCTAAACCGTGTGATTTCCAGTATTTAAAAGAGAAGTATGGCTAAAGCTTTTTTGGGGGCATATATCTCTTGTAGGTTACAGGAGTGCACTTGAGCACTTCATTTTGCTCTCATTTGACCCATAGTCAGCTGATAGCGGCCTATCGCCTACTTTTAGCTGATGGGGCAGAGCCACTCCAGGTTCTGAAAGGATCTCTACAATGTCAGAATCCACTCGGCTGTCTGATTGACAGCTAGCTCCCCCACTTGGTCAGTTTCGGCTTTCACCTAGACTAAACAAGCAGGTAATACTTAGGGTGCAGACGCAGCTCCGCTTTAAAGGAAAAAAATTTGGTTTCCGCTAGAGCTGCACGATTCTGGCCAAAATGAGAATCACGATTTTTTTGCTTGGAATAAAGATCACGATTCTCTGTGTAACATCTTTTACATTATAAAAAAAAATTTGGATAACTTTACGGTTTTGTTTTATTTTTTTTATTTTTTTATTCATTGAAGTGTATTAATTGCGTTTGAAAGACTGCTGCGCAAATACAGTGTGACATAAAAATTTACAACAATCACCATTTTATTCTGCAGGGTCTCTGCTAAAAAAAAAATAAATATATAAATGTTTGGGGGTTCTAACTACTTTTCTAGGAAAAATAAACTGATTTAACTTGCAAGCAACAAGTGTAGGGAAAAGGTTTAGTCTTTAAGAGGTTAAACTTCCTTCCTCCGGCAGAGGGAAAGAAAAGATACAATGTAATCATTTGTGTTTACAGTTCAGTGGGAGACTAATGCTGATAGGCTTTTGCGGGAGGCTATTTTTTTTTTTTGACAGATGCTCCCTCATAGCTATGTAAAGAATCGAGCAAGTGTCATGTTAAGATCGTCAGGGGGAGTGAATCGCGATCTCGATTCTGTTGTGATTAATCGTGCAGCTCTAGTTTCCGGTATTTGGGCTTTAATTTTTAAATTAAATAGGAAGAGAAGGGAAAGTCTTCCAATAGGAACACTAAGGCAACTGTTTAAGAAGGGTTTTCGCTTTGGAGCGACTACCTCTCTGATTCTGTTGTGTCTTGAGATCGCAAGTAAAGGAAAATCTCTCCAACAAGGCATAGACAGTTAAAAAATATTTGACAGGGAATTTAACCATCCCTTTATTCGCTCCAAAACACAAAAAAATGTTTTGGCTTTAGTTTCATTTTAAAGTGGTTGTAAAGACTTAAGGTTTTTACCTTCATGCTTTTTATGCACAAAGGTACAAAACCTTCTGTCTGCAACAGCCAGCGATGAGCACAAGAGCAGTGGCTCTCCTGGGTCTCTCCCTCCTCATTGGCTGAAACATCAGCGGGAGCCATTGTCAATTACAGCCAGTAAAACAATGAGGAGAGAGTGGGGATGGGGCAGAGCTGCGCTTTGTGTGTGAATAGACACACAGAGCAGTGGCTTGGGAGCCCCCATAACACAAGCTGCTTGCTATAGGGGCAGGAGGGACCAGGAGCATCGGCAGGAGACCCGAAAAGGGAAGGATCGGGGCTGCTCTGTGCAAAACCATTAGACAGAGTAGGTAAGTATAACATGTTTGCAGGGGCGGACGTACAGGGGCCGCAGGGGTCGCCATGGCGACCGGGCCCCATGCTGCAGGGGGCCTGAGAGAGCCCCCTGTATGTATAGAGGAGGATCGGCAACCGCAGCTGAGACCGAGCTCCCCGATCCTCCCGAAAGAGCTGATCGTGATCACATTGGAAATTGGAATGGAAAGTGAAAGCAAAGCAGAGTGTGTGCTGTGCTCTCTGCCTCCCCCTACAGTGCAATACCCGGCAGGAACTTACAGGTACCGTAGGTACAGTCCTCTCTCTCTTTCTGTATGTCTGTGCATTGTGTGTGTGTATGTATGTATGTATGTATGTGTGACTGTGTTTATATGTGTCTGCATATGTGCATCTATATATGTATGTGTGTGCATGTATGTACGTTTGTTTGTTTATATGTGTATGGATATATGTACGTGTGTGTGCTTGCACGCCAGTTGTGTGGGGGACACTTATCATCTAGGAAGCAATGTGTGGTGTGCTTGTCATCTGGGAGGCGTTGTGTGTGCGGGCACCAATCCTGGGGGGATGCTCTGAGTGGGGAGCTTGTCAACTGTGGAGTGCTATGTGTGGGGTGCTTATTATCTGTGTGGGTTGCTTGTTATATGAGGGGGGCTATGTGTGGGTAACGCGTATCAGCTGGGAGATGCCTGTCAGCTCTGTGGGACACATCAACTGGGAAGTGTATGCTTTTATATATATATATATATGTGTGTGTGTGTGTGTGTGTGTGTGTGTATGTGCTTATATATGAGTATGTACATGTGTGTTTATGTGTGTGTGTGTGTGTGTGTGTGTGTGTGTGCACATTACTTTTAATCCTGACCCCATATATGTGTACAATCAGAAGTAATTTTTTTTTTCAGGTTGTTCATATGTAGGGGTGGGGAACCTGTGGCCCGCACAATCATTGCGTCCGCCCCCCCCCCCCCCCCCCATGCCGCTGAGCCTGTGTATGCCAGCAGAGCTGTCAGAAGGAGCCAATGGCTCCTTCCTGACAGTGTGAGTCACAGAAAAGCTTCAGAAAAAGGTGGACCCGGGACGCAGAGCAGTGCGCCCCGAGCCCACCCATTTGTGTGACAATAGCGAATGAAAATTCACTATTGTCACACAGATCCTCCTCCTAACCAATCAGGAAGCGGGTCCAAGACCCGCTTCCTGATTGGGTCTTGGACGAAAGGCAAACACATGCCATTGGTCGAGAAGGAGGCGGGAGGACTCGAGGAGAAGCCGCCGCTGCAGGTAAGTACACTGGCTTTCTGACTGTGGTCAGTCTGCATTGAAAGGAGGCACGCAGTGGTCAGTCTGCACTGTAAGGGGGCACGCTGTGGTCAGTCTGCATTGAAAGGGGGCACGCTGTGGTCAGTCTGCATTGAAAGGGGGCACGCTGTGGTCAGTCTGCATTGAAAGGGGGCACGCTGTGGTCAGTCTGCATTGAAAGGGGACACGCTGTGGTCAGTCTGCATTGAAAGGGGGCACGCTGTGGTCAGTCTGCATTGAAAGGGGGCACGCTGTGGTCAGTCTGCATTGAAAGGGGGCACGCTCTGGTCAGTCTGCATTGAAAGGGGGCACAAACATTGCACTTGCGACCGGCCCTGGCGTTCCGCCACCAGGCTGGGAGGCCCTTTATGGTTTCTTGCATCGGGGCCCTGAAGGTTCTAGTTACGCCACTGCATGTTTGGTATTGAAGAAAAAAAAAGGGCCTTGAATATTACTAAGTGTGAGGACTTGAGCATAGAAATACCATAAACATCTGACAATTTTCTGTGCACATTCACAGATATGCAGTGGATGAGATTTGAAGCTTTTTGCAAGATACGTTTGCTTCAAATGCATTGTAAAATGTGGTTTTAAGGAGAAGTACAGCTGTGGTGTATATGTATGTATATGTGTGTGTATATATATTATATTATATATATATATATATATAAATAAATTAGCTATGACAAAGAGATATTAGACAATCCAAAAGGTAACCATTGACATGATTGATATACCAAAATTTTGAGCTATTACCTTCAACCATACTTTGGCCTTTAAAGTGCATAAATATAGCCACATAAACCAAATTTAAAACCATAAATCACATTTATGTGGTTGTTAAGTGAAAAACAAAACCTATTATATATTAGGTACTTGGGTACAATCACTTACTAATTCTAATTTTGAACAAAACTTCTTAAATTAATATGTAAACCTAACATTTTATATTTCTGATGTGTGCCTGTGGTTCCATGTACTTGTATGAGAAAGTATCCTGTTCTCTTTATATTGCTTCCTTTTATGTGAAATCCCTGGTGTTCCTGCCAGTCCCTCTGCTTTCCTATTAATAAACTGACCACACTAGGCAGGAGAAAACCACACGATCAGTTCTCTAACTATGCTGTGAACTCAACCTGCTCTCCTCCAATGATCAGACTTGCCCCGACGCACAGCCATTTATTGGGAAAATTAGTAAGCTGCTGTTTCTTCTTCCCCAGCTCTTGTGCAACTGAGATCAGAGGGTAATGGGGTAAAAAAAAGTGTTTATATTATATCTATAATCAAATGTTTTGCCTTGTTTTTCTATTTTAAATTAAATTGATTGTTTTACAAGGTGAGAGTTTACATATACTTTAACCACTTTATGACCAGTCACTGTGCCTCTACTGCGGCACAGTGGCTCGCTATCGTCCAGCGACGTAGACCTACGTCGCTGGACTCCTCCCCTTGTGGGCGGCACTCGCCCACCACCGGCCAGGGGAGGAGTCCAGCCGCTGCTCTTCCCCGATCGTCGGGGAATCGAGTTTGGAGATCCGCCGCTTGTGTAAACAAAGCGGGCAGATCTCCTAAGTGACAGACAGTGACAGATTGCAGGGTTCAGCATAGCTGAACATGCGATCTGTCCCTGTGTCACTCAGTCACCTCCCCCCACACACGTTAGTAAGCACCAGGCATACACAAACCCCTCCCTCTCCAATAAAATTAACCCCTTCCCTGCCTGTGTCATTTTTACAGTAACAGTGCATATATGTATAGCACTGATTACTGCAGTAATGTCACTGGTACCCCCAAAAGTGTCAAAAATGTCAGTCAAGGGTCCGATCTGTCCCCCACAATGTCGCAGTCCCGCAAAAAAAAAATCGCAGATCGCCGCCATTACTCGTTTAAAAAAAAAACCACCAAAAATGACAGAAATCTTTCCCTTAGTTAGTAAACGCAATAACTTTTGCGCAAACCAATCAAAATACGCTTATTGTGATTTTTTTTTTTTTTTTTACCAAACATAGGTAACAGAAAACAAATATGCCAAAAAATTAAAAAAAATTTGATTTTTACATTTTTTGGGGGGGGGGGAATTTCATATAAAAAAATTTGAAAAATATTGTTATTTTTTCAAAATTTACACAATTTTTTTGTTTATAGCGCAAAAAGTAAAAATCGCACAGGTGATCAAATACAACCAAAAGAAAGCTCTGTTTGTGGGAAAAAAAGGACATAAATTTTGTTTGGGTACTGCGTCGCACGACCGCACAATTGTCAGTTAAATTCGCACAGCGCCGAATCGCAAAAAGTGGCCCAGACGTAAGACAGCAAAATCCTCTGGTGGTAAAGTGGTTAAAGATGAACTCCAGTTGAACAGATACTTATATGTGAGCTGTTTTATGCGCCGAATGGTTCCTATTTCTGTTCAGTCACTGTTCTGACATCAGCCACACTGCATATCCAGGCAGGAGACACCATTATCTCCTCTTATTAAAGCTCTGCACATTCATGTATTGTTTGTCTCTGCACCAGAGTTCTGCTTCAACCTGATAGTAAACAAATTACGTCATTTCTAAATGAATGTGCTGTTTTTTATTTTGTGAATTTTTCTGAAATAAAAAAAAATATGGGTGGTGAAGACGTTGTTATCTTTGCGATCAATAAACATATTTATTTTTAAAGTTGCTTGCAGAATATATTTATGCTTTCAACATATTGGTACTCCCCATGTAGTCGCAACAGGCAGAAAACGTTGATCACTTTTTTTCAAGTTTTTATTTAAAGCATATCTACTGTATATTGCCAGATTACACAGGAATTGTGAAAGAAGCAGGTATAGGGCTTGCAACAGTTTCAAGAGTTTAGCTAGAAATATAGAATTCTATACAAACCCCTTGATTTCTCTCAATATTAAAAGCAATGCTGTAGTATAACTGCACGATTCTGGATAAAATAAGAATCATAATTTTTTTTTTTGCTTAGAATAAAGATCACGATTCTCTGCGTAACATCTTCTTTTACATTATACAAAAAAATTGGGCTAACTTTAATGTTTATTTTTTTTATTCATTAAAGTGTATTTTTCCCCAAAAAAGATTGCAACGATCATATATAATGTTTGGGGGTTCAAAGTAATTTTCCAGCGAAAAATACTGATTTGAACTTGTAAGGAACAAGTGTCAGAAAATGGCTAAAAGTCTTTAAGAGGTCAAACTGCCCTCCATTTCAGACGGAAGTTCATTCCTTTGATCTAAAAGAAAGAAATGATACATTGTAAAATATTGTGTTTATAGTTATATAGAAGCCTAAACAATGTAGATAAATATTTGCTGGAGACTTTTTGACAGCTGTGAGTGAGCAGAGAACAACTCTGTCGGGTCCTTTCATACGGCCGCTCCGTGTGTCCGCAGATCATCCTATTTTTTTGGGGAATGATTTGCGGACATAATGTAAGTGAATGGCACTGCGGATGTCAGCGGAATACCATCCGCTGACATCCGATTTTCTTCCTTTCAGTTCTGTTCCATTTTTTGGAACGGAACAGAACCCTATTTTTTCTCCGTTCAAAAAACGGAAAGGAAGGAAAATCGGATGTCAGCGGTGTCATCCGCTGACATCCGCAATGCCATATACTTACATTATGTCCGCATATCATCCGCAAACGGATGGGATGATATACGGGCACACGGAGCGGATGACACAAATGTCATCCGCTCCGTGAAAAAAAAAAAAAGTCCCGCAGCGGACTAAAGCAGCGGAGCGGCCATGTGAAAGAAGCCTAAGGCCTCTTTCACACGGGCACTCCGTTTTTGTCGTCCAGTCACTTTTTTTTTTTTTTTTTACGGACACGGATGACACTTGTGTCATCCGGTTCGTATGTCCGCATATCATCCCATCCGTTTGCGGATGATATACGGACATAATGTATGTCTATGGGATTGCGGATGACACCGCTGACATCCGATTTTGCGTCCTTTCCGTTTTTTAAACGGAAGAAAAATAGGGTTCTGTTTCGTTCCAAAAAGCGGAATAGAACTGAAAGGACGCAAATCGGATGTCAGTGAATGGTCATTCGCTGACATCCGCAATCCCATTGACATGCATTATATCCGTATATCACCCGCAAACTGATGGGGTGATATACGGACATATGGAACGCCCGTGTGAAAGAGGCCTCAGAATCGAGGACATGCCGTATTAGGATCGTAAGGGGTGGGGTTATTGAGATCGCAGTTTTTTTTTAACAATTAATCGTGCAGCTCTAGCAGACACCAAAATTTAGTTCTAAATAAACTCTGTGCTGGGAGATGGGTCAACAGATGAGCCCTGTTTTTAGTTGTCTCCTTTCCTATGCAGGGTTCTATGGAGCCACCTCCTATGTGTGCTCTCCTGATTGGAACTAGGGCTGTGGTTCCCTTTGCTGTGTGCATCAATAGAATCACACGGCCCTATAGCCTAGGATGGCAAGGAGCTTACCTGCTCTTCTCTCCTCCAAGCTAATAGATTGACATGTGCTAGAGAATGCACTGTTGTCTAAAATCCTTCCCTGTGAAGTATACTTAGTTCAAGATCTTCCTGAAGAGAAGTGTAGGGAAACCATACCTCTAGACTAGCAACCAGCAACATTGAAAGCTCATAACTGCAAGAGCTTGGGCAAATATTTTAGGAAATAGTTTACTGGGTAATGTTTATGTTGTTGAAATGAATGTATTAAGAAGTAGTATCCCCACAACTTAAAAATGTACTTTTAATAGTGTCCCATCGTTGGTGTCAGTGGGAGGAATAGTACCTCATCATTGGTGTGGTCAGTAGAAGGAATAATGCCCTATTGTTGGTGTCAGTGAGAGGAACTGTACCCCATATTTTGGGTCAGTGGGAGGAATAGTGCCCCATCATTGGTGTCAGTGGGAGAAATAGTGTCTCAAGGGCTGGCTAAAGATATGCAAAGGGCCACAGTTAGGAGACCACTGCACTAAATGACCTGGAGAGAGATGCTGCTCAGGTAGGGCTCTATACAGGCAGAGGGAGCAGACCCCAATCTGCACTGTACTTTAAGATATTCTAAATGACCTAATCTCAGGCACACAGTAATGTGCCTATGATCAGGTAATCCAGGGCAATCCTATTATTCTAGATCACCTGATCATAGGCACATCACTCTGAACAGGACACACACAGCACATGGAGGAGAGGGGGTGGTGGTTTCAGTGCTGGCTGTAGCTCCCCCATAAGAACCCTCATAAATTGTGCTTCAGCCTGGGGAGGAGCTACAGTTTGAATAAACAGAAACAAAATGTTATTTTACTGCACAACAACCGCACAAATCTGAATGGTACCAAATCTGTGATATTTCTTCTTTTTAAAGTGGTTGTAAACCCTCTTTGATTACTTTTAGGAAAACCTTTTAATAAGGCTTACCTTTAGGTTCTGTAAACATCTCCTAAACTTGCACCGTTTAGGAGATATTTACATTGCATGCAGTTGATGATGTCATCGGCGAATGCGCTCTAAAGAAACGGCCGCCCATGCCGTTTCTTCAGAGCCCTGTACAGTGACCGGTGACGTCACGCGGCTTCAGCCAGTAATACAGCTGGAGTCCGCATACCTGGAAGGAAGACGGGCAACGATGGATGCGGCCGGCAGCGGTTACAACGTGGCCTTTGTTGTAGGTAAGTATGCATACTAGCGTATTATGCATTTACTTTGCAGGGAAAAAAAAAAAAGAAGAGTTTACTTCCTCTTTAAACTATAAAATGCTGAGAGTTCAATAATACATTAGGAACTAAGAGTATGCAAACTTTTGAACAAAACCATTTTAATATATAATTTTTTTTTTTTTTTTTTTATTATGGTTTGTTGAATGATTGTGCTGTATGGTGATGCGTGATAGTTTAATTTGAATCATATTAAGTAAATTAAAAATATATTTGTTTGATCTGATCACTCATTTTTTCATAAAAATGGTTGACCTCTTACAAAATTCCTCCATGGGTATGTAAATTTATGAGTACAACTGTGTGCTTCTCTACTTGGCTTACTTTTACCTTGTGCCTTGAATTGAGAATAATATTGCTCCTGGCTTTATTTTTTTTCTAACAATGTTGTATAATACAGATTTAATTTCCTTTTAACATTTATTTTTCTTTCATGTGCTTTCCTGTCACTTGTATAATTTTCTAGTGCAGACCTCCTTATTCCCTCCCATAAGTGTGAATGAAATGCAAATGGCTCTTAGACTTCATGGCTTACACAGTTGGAAGGTGGCATGCATTTTTAGGGTGAGTGCAGGTAAAAGCCACACCTGTTGAACATATGCATTTGCCCAGCCCAGTGTAATGTTTCAGACCTGTGGTTTGGAGGCTGTTGGGCAGTCTTTGAAACTAGTGATCGACCGATATAATTTTTTTATTACCGATATTTTGGTCATTGCATATCGGTATCTGTCAATATGGGCTGATATTTTCGTACATTAACAAAAACATGTTTTTTTTATCTTTTTTTTTTTTACAGGTACTCTTGTGGAGGGAACTTAAAAGCATTCAAAACGCCAAGTTTGGCTGTTTTTAAATGCTGTTATTTTTTTTAATATGGCGCCGAGTACCTGAAAGTGATGTCGTGACATCACTTCCGTGTTTTTACATGGAGACCTGATCAGAGCCGAATGTGGCTTTGATTGGGTCTTCTCTTCGGCGGCCGTGCAGGCTGGTTGCGGGAGAGGGGGGGGGGGGGGGGTCCAGCATCTATGAACATGCACTGGAATCAAAATGCAAAGACATGCTGCATGTCTCTGCATGGCTCTGAATACTGAGATCTGTGCATGCACTGGGTTTTTAAAAATGGAAGAGTGACAGGAGCAGGGTACTATAGCCAAGTTCAGCTTTAAATGCTAACTCCAACTTTAAAGTGGTTGTTAAAGCGGAGTTCCACCCTGGGTATACTTATTTTTAATAAAAATACCCCCGGGACAGTCAGGGCTAGTACATTCCACAATGGCTAGCCTCTGATCTGTCCCGGGTTGCACTTACCTTTTAGGAGAAATACTTACCTTCAAAAAGTATTGTCCAGCGCTGCCATCTCAGGTGTGGGCAGCTTGAAGCCAGCGCGATCCTCTTCTGCGTCCTCTTCCGTCTTCTTCTGTCTTACGATGCACTGCACCGGCCCCGCCGTCACTTCCGGTGCGCGCGCGTCATCCCTCCACAGCTTCTGGGCATGCCCAGAAGCTGTTTAGAAGGGAATGACGTGCGCACCGGAACTGACGTCGGGGCCGGTGCAGGCGCATTGATTCCTGGGAGCAATGACGTTCAGCTCCCAGGAATCATTGCAAAGCCAGGAAGTGAGGACGGGCCGTGGCCGCCGAGGGGAGGAAGAAGGAAGTAAGGTAAGTATATTTTCTTCTATACGAGGTAAGTAAAAAAAAAAAAAAATTGCGATTATCCATTTGTTTTTCAGGTGACCCGGAGCGAGAAGATGGAGGTAAGTATAAATTTAGGGTGGAACTCCACTTTAAGCCACTATGTGATGTTTATACCATCCCCATTGTTTGATAAGTACTAGTGTCTGTGCTTTTTTAAAAAAAAAAAGCGATTTTGTACCTGATTTCACAGCACCTCCCGACTCTCCTCTCCCTGTCTGACATCCCCAGTGGGTGGGACCTAGAACTCCCGCTGACATCAGCTGGGGAGGAGAAGAGGAGGAGAGAGCTGAGGAGCCACGTGACCATCAGGAGGTGCTGTGAAATTGTGTAGAAATCGCCTTTTTTTTATTTTTTTAAATGCACAGACACTAGGACACCTGTTCTTATCTAACAATGGGGATGGTATAAAGATCACATCATTTTGTAGCAGGGGGAGGCGAGCTGACAAGCAGGGAGGGGAGGGGGGAGGAGAACAGAGGGAGACATGGGAGAGCTGCAGATTGCAGCGGATGAAGGAGGCACGTACACTGACCACGGTGTCAGGGCTCAACAGCCATGATAAACTGTGGTCAGTTTACAGAGGGGAGGGCAGGATCAGCCAGGTATTTCAGGTGATGCAAGGGGCCAAATTACACAGCATAAGCACTGTGCTGTATAACATGCTTTAAGGTAACAGGATCCATTTTTCTTAGGGTTACAAACACTTTAGGACCACTTTTCGTTTTTACACCCATAATTTGTAACATGGTGCCAAGTGGACTACCCTCCCCATCCCATCAGACATCTGTGAGTGAATAAACTTGGCCTTTTAAGTTATATAAAAAAAAAAAATCAATTCTCTTATTTTCTTAGCAGCTCTGCAGTTGTAGCTTCTGGCTTAATATTGCAGTGTTATATGCAATCATCTTATTAGGCACCTAGGAAACGTCTTACTTGAAATTTGCCATGTTTGCAAATACACCATAATGTAATAATATTATTTCGATTTGCTACTCTGTAAATGCTGTATTGCTTGCTAAGTGGATAGAGCACTTGTGTAGCGCATACGCATAAATTAAGGCTATTTAGATGTCAGCTTCTGTCATTTTAAAGATTGCAGACATTCAACTACTTAGATCTTTTTGAGAAAGCTGACTAAGCAAAGGTAGTCAGTCACCTACGGGAGAGTCTGGTCATAAGTCGACTGCAGACCTAATGAACCACACAGCAGATGTTTGTCTTCCTTTCCAGTGTCTGTGTGTCTTCCTTCATGTTTCTACAAGAGCAAGCTACATGCACATTGCGAAGGTGAAGTAGGTCTTTTTGGTCTCCTTGTGGACAGCGGTATTGATTTTTAAGTAAATCGAGTCACTGCTTTCAATGTTTGCTATGTCAGTTTCTCCTTTGCTTGCTGATTTACATAGTACTTTTATACAATGCTGTATTCTGATAATAGGTAGCACATGTAATGACAGGGCAGCACAGTGACTAAGTGGTTAGTACTTCCGCCTGGCAGCACTAGTTATTGTCAAATTAAATCCCAACCATGGCACCACCTGCCTAGAGTTTGCATGTTTTCACTGTGCCTGCGTAGATTTCTTCCCACACTGCAGAGACATGCTGGTAGGTTAATTGGCTACTCTAAATTATCTTCAGTGTGTGTGTGTGTGTGTGTGTGTATGAATGTGAGTTGGAACCTTAGGGACTTATGTGAATGTACACTATATATGTAAAGCGCTGTGTAAACTGTCAGTGCTATGTACCGAAGTACTTGTCATAATAGTATTCTATTGTTTATTTCACATAACCTTTTATTTTATTTTCCCCTTTTCATGCCACCAAGCTTTGAGAAAACTGGACAACTACTATCCAGAAATATATTGTACTGGTATGTTGATTGTATTTGTAACTTGTAAAGACGATGATCGGTGTGTGATTTATTTTTCTTTTTCTTTTAATATTTTTAATTCTTCACATTTACATGCCAACCGAAGCTTTAGGCACCCTTGGCCGTGTTCTACTTTTATCCCAACCTCTATCTTTGCCCCTTATTAAAAAAGGAGTTCACCCTATATCTATATATATATATATATATATATATATATATATATATATATATATATATATCTATATATATATATATATATATATATATATATATATATATATATATATATAATGTATGTATGTTAAAAACTACAAGCTAAAAGCTGCAAAGGCTGTCAGTACATTTAGTTTGTTCATTCGTTCACAGAACTCTGAATGAATGATGCAGCTGGGTAGGTGGAGCCCTGCACAGCCACATGGTTTTTTTTTTTTTTTTTTTTTTTTATTGTAAAAAGCGAGTTCGGGGAGAAGATCCCCCGGCACTCTGTCACTACAGGAGGCAGGTCAGGTTCCGGGCTCTAGGTCCATCTTATAAGGCGAGGGTACACCTTGAGTGACACAGTAGTGGTTTTGTTGCACTGTATTTTGGATAAATACATTACAGTGGATAACTGGAACACATTTTTTTGAACACATGATATATGTTAATTATAATTGCTGATAATGTATGGCATATTTGTTAAGGTATGTCATTATTTATGCACAATATTGTGTAGAAGATAATTAGAGCGCTTCACTATATTTTCTTTTGACTATCACCAGAATGCAATATTTTTAATGATAGTGGTTCCTAAATTGTTGCTGGTAACTAATGAAACCTGTTGCTTTACAAACAGGTGTTAAATGTCTTGATCAATGTGAACATTGTATCATGGGTTTCTGTAGTATCTATTCATCCTTCTACTATTTCATTACTCAGAGCTCCCGCCTATATAAGCATGGGTGTATTCAACTTATTATGATGATACTCACCATTTGACAGTGCTTTATGTAAACTGTTTATAAAGGAGCAATGCAATTATGATGGAAATCAAAGATACACTTTTAGCGATCTAATAAAATAAATATAGGATGGTTTCTGATTGTTGTTTCATATGGGCATATTTATAAAGTGAATGATGTGACATTCCCCAAACATATCTAGGTGGTTAATCATTCTTTGTAATATACTCCTGCACCATGAAGGTACCCTAGCACAGTGGTTCTCAAATCCGGTCCTCGGGACCCACTAACAGGCCAGATTTTAAGTATTACCTTGGGGGATGCAGACTAGAATACTGCAATCACTGAGAAGCAAATGAGATCACCTGTGATGTAATTTAGTTATCTTGCAAACCTGGCCTGTTGGTGGGTCCCGAGGACCGGATTTGAGAACCACTGCCCTAGCAGTAAGTACCGTATTTTCCGGTGTATAAGACGACTGGGCGTATAAGACGACCCCCCTATTACATGATCTACCAGTAATACTTATACTTAGGTTACCTTGGAGATATTATACTCGGCGTATAAGGCGACCTCCCATTTTTGGGGGATTTTTTTGAGGTTCAAAAGTAGTCTTATACTCCAGAAAATACAGTATTGACATTTAGTGCTTTATAAATATACCCCAAAGTATTGTAGGATGCTGAATTTTTTTTTACAATGATGAAACTTTGCAGTTTTTTTTTTCTTGTCCATTGAAGGAGACATACATTTTCTGTTGTGTTATTCTGTCACCTACAGGAGAAAAAAAAAAAAAGCACTAGCAACAAAAAAGCCATTGGTCAGGACAGAATAACCCTGCCCACATTCATCACTCTGTAGTTTATGCTAGTATCCTTGGAAAAGTGGACATGTCTTCTTCAGTTCTGCTTTTCTTTTGGTTTTGAAAACCTTTCTACTATCAACAGCTGCTGGTATATTGATGCCAGATATGTTAAATCCTGGAAGATTCTCCAGTTAGTTAACAGGTGCAAGTTTTCTCATTGCAACAAACCTGCTGTCAGTAGTGACCTCTTGTCTGTGTTCCATCTACTTCAGGATTCCTTGCAGACTTCTCAGAACCAGAGTTGTGGCGGTTCTGTTCCCATTTCCTCTGCTATGCATTATACAGTTAAATTCCGCTTTAACCTAAAAATTAAAGGCAATGGCAACCAGCATTTGTAGGGGTCCGTTTTACTTGTATTGTATATTTACAATCACATTACTTTGTGTTTGTGAATTTAAGGCCCCTTTCACCCGACCATTCCGATCAAGTCCACCTGTCAGTTTTTCAGGTGGACCTGATTGGAAGGTCTATTCACATCCATGGACCAGCGGGTGTAAACAGACTTGTGCCTACATCTGATCCAGTCCGCTAAAAACAAACAGAAGGTGATCTGTCACCTCCGTCTAGGCAGGTCACATCGGAGGTAGTCTGCTGTAAATGGACAGATGGCTCCAGCTGATAACTAGATCTCTTCCATATTTTTTCCAAGTCTACTTTAGTGGGTTCACTGCTGTTTGGGTGCAGTGCAATTTATTCTCATCCCGAAAGCACATAAAATTTCTGCATGCTGCATCTTTGATGCACTTTCAGAAAACACATGGTCTAATAGAAGTCAATGGGATCACGCTTAAAACTGCATGTTAAGCGCAGATACAATCGTGCTGCACCCAAACCGCAACACATTGGTGTTAACCTGGCCATAAGCTTCATGACAATCTCCTTTTTGATGTGACTAAAACAAAATTACCCAAGCAGTTATTGTTTCAGACTTCATAGCCAAACATTTCTAGCTAAGGTTAGAACATTGTAACTCTTCGTTTATACATTCTTGACAAAGCAGCAAAATATCACAAGCAACATGGTCTAATTAGATTGTAATAAATCCCAAAGGCAAAGCCACGGTCCATTTCCATGATTAGAATGTTTGAAAAATTAGCAAAATAATTCCAATTTTAAAAGCACCTAAAGGGAACGTGTCATTAAAAAAAATACAAAATGAAAAACAGGCATGCTTTCAAAAGAAGAGAATACTTGCATACCTTGTAAATGTTGCTCTGTTCACCTAAGCCAGCTGCGAACCAACACTTCCTAGAGTGCCAATCTCCTTGGTTCTCTGCAGCAATCAGTGCTTCCTGACAACCTTTTACATCACTATTATATCCTAAAGTGATTCTAAAGTCTCATGCTTATTTTAACGAAAAAAAAAAACATTATACGTTGTTATATGTACCTGCTCTGTGCAGTGGTTTTGCACAGAGCAGCCCAGATCCTTCTCTTCTCGGGTCCCTCTTCGGTGCTCCTGCCCCCCCCCCCCCACTGCTGTTGAGTGCCTCCGCAGCTTGCTATAGGGGCACCCAAGCCGAGCCACAGCTCCCTGTGTCCTTTCAGACACGGAACCCTGGCCTGGCCCAGCTCCCTTTCTCTCCTCATTGGCTCACTGACTTTGACAGCAGCGGGAGCCAATGGTGCCGTGCTGCTGTCTTAGCCAATGAGGAGGAGAGTCCCGGACAGCCGAGTCTCTCATGCAAGATCGCTGGATCTAGATGAACCTGGTAAGTATTGGGTGGGGGGGGGGGCGGGGGCGGGGGCTGCTGCACACAGGTTTTTTATCTTAATGCATAACCACTGGATACTCTTCATCTGCATCTTCCTGAAGAAGTGGATTGTTCACAAAATGTGTAGAAAGAGAAATTCTAGCACCTGTTAATAGAGCATTAACATATGAGGACTAACATGAAATGATTGTTGTGAATTGGTATTATTCTATGGGGACTGGTGACTGAAAAATACTTACTCAACATCGGGTATGAAATAATATGTTCTGGCTTTATCCCTTTGTATAAATAACAATGTCGTAATCATCTTTAATAAAATGGGATACTTTTTACTGTAAGGATGTCTAATTGCCTGTAATAGAAAATGTAGATAATATGTCTAAAATATGTTAAATGTGCTATCCAAAGTCTAACCCCCCATACAAACTGGGGAAGCCTGGAGAGCCAATGCCAAACATTATTCATCTATTAAATCTTCAAGTAGCTGTCCATTAATGCTAACCGGAAAATATATAATAAAACCACAAAAAAGATGTAGCATTTCCAAAAATATCACTGGATTTAAATAGAGAATTTATAGGGAATGTTCCTGTTGCTGGCGCCAGGTATTTCCTTGCACTCTGGTAGAGGCTGGACCAGCCAAGGTTGGTCATCGGCTGTTTTGTTGGGGCATTTTCACATTGGGGAGTGTCTTTTTTTTTTTTTTCTGTTCTGCGTAGGATCAAGTTTGATTCAATTTTGATTAACTCCTGAATTAGGAGCAATGTATGCTCTGAAACACATGGAATTTTAGCTGATTTTGTTAG
The DNA here is from genome assembly GCF_965119305.1 of Pelophylax lessonae. Lineage (NCBI taxonomy): Eukaryota > Metazoa > Chordata > Amphibia > Anura > Ranidae > Pelophylax > Pelophylax lessonae. Next base: position 397,220,191 of record NC_138770.1, on the reverse strand, counting down.
GTTTGGAATTATACATTATTGACTTATTTTAGATAAACCTTGTCTGTTTAAATCCCTGTGAATACAGTACACATTTTCAAACAGGGCTGGTGCTGAGTTTATTTATACCTGTCATTAGAATCTGGGGAGTCCTATTCTGTGGGTTTGGCTTACGGCTCATTACAGATACACTTGGTTTATTTTTATCTATCAGCACTTGAAGATTATCGTGACTATATTTTGGAATATTGATACTTACTGCCAGTATATACTATTGTGCTATCTTGGCCATCTGTTAAGGTGAGCATTTTGCAGTTATTAAATATTTGAATTCACTGATACTCTTAGAAGGGTTCCATCTTCCTTCTTTTTATAAATGTTTTTTTTTTTCAAAATGTTTTTTTTTTTTACTTTATCTTTTTTTTCATTTTTTCTCAATAACATAATTTCCATACACAAAGAACAATACAAAAATATTCCACAAAGAAGATACGAGTCATAGACGGAAGAAAAAAGCTTCCTACTCCCTGCCATCCCTCTTCTAAAACCTCTTATATTTTCTGCTGTTCTACTTGTGATAGCCAAGGGTTCCATTGCCAGGGCGAAAAGCAGGGGCAATAAAGGACACCCCTGTCTTGTCCCCTGAAGCAATGCAAAGTATTCAGAGCATCTATTATTTATCTTCACTTTCGCCATTGGACCCGTGTAGAGCAGTTTCACCCATTTCAAAAAAGTAGGGCCAATGCCAAATGCTAATAAGACCGACCACAAATAGTGCCTATCGACGCTGTCAAATTCTTTGACCGCATCGAGGGATAGCACCACTCTTGAGCCCTGCTCTTCTGAAGGGATTTGTAGATTTAAAAGTAATCTCCTAATATTTAGTGATGTTGCTCTACCAGGAATAAAGCCACCATGATCGGGGTGCATTATGGTATGGATTACCTTAATCTAACAGCCAATACTTTTGTCAAAGGTTTAACATCTGCGCAAAGCAGGGAGATTGGTCAGTTATGTATATGCAATTAGCCATAATTTTTATATGTTTATATGTGTTTATAGAAGGTGATCACCACGAGTTGATTCCTGTAGCTTGCATTTAGAGTTCTGACGTCTTTATTGTTGTTTATTTGGCTGTTCCCGGGGCAACGGAGTATCACTTCCTGTGTGAGGTGTTCCCTTGGTTGCACTTCCGGGTCTGATGGCTATGAGTGACGGGACGTAACACGTGCGAAGGGGGAGGGGCCGGTGACGTCACCCCCCATCCATTGCGGTCGAGACCGCTGTGTGTAATACGATCTGCTCATCACATGCACTTGTATAGTGCTTTACAAGGTAATTTTATGATTTAATGCTATGTTCAATAAAGTAATTTATTGCGGTAATGCACTATGTCCGGACCTTTGTTTTCCTATGGACCTGTGACCCGCTTTATGGACCTGTGATCTGTTACCTGTGAGCCTTATTTTCTGATGAAGAGGAATACTGATCTGATCTATATTGGTGATATCCTTGGAGAAAGTTTATGTCTTACTAGCCCGTCTGGTGACACAGGGGCTAAGTATGAGGTGAGAGGCTAATGAGACTGGGTGGAGGATTACCAGCACATTGAAGAGCACTGAATGTTTATATCTTGTGCATGCTTCACCATACTTTGCACCTGTGGACAGCTCTCTTCGATATCATCTTCATAATCCATATTTGATAGCGCTGCACTTTTTGTTATACATTTGTTATTGGGACTTTTGGTATATTGATCCTTTAGTGCATAGCGGCTTTCTATTATTATTTTATACAGTTGCGCTGAATTTTTTATTTATTATTCCTGTTTAAACATTTGGCGTTTTTATTGATGGTCGGAGAGATCTGTTACCATAACCAGCTCTATATGACCCATTTACCATACGGTTGTTTGGGTTCCTACCCTCCAGTGAGTGCATTCACAATTATTTTGTTGGTGTGGGGATCCTTTCATTACTTATCACTACGTCTACATTAATTTGGATGTCAACTTTTTCTCACCTGGGACTATTTCACTTTTTTAGCTGTTTCTCATTTATACCATATATGATTTGCACATTTGATTCTTCAGTGTGTTTATGGTCATTAGCGCTGCACTTATTATTTTTGTTTACTTTGTACAACCTACAGTACAGACCAAAAGTTTGGACACACCTTCTCATTCATAGAGTTTTCTTTATTTTCATGACTATGAAAATTGTAGAGTCACACTTCAAGAGGTAGTCACCTGAAATGGTCTTCCAACAGTCTTGAAGGAGTTCCCAGAGATGCTTGGCACTTGTTGGCCCTTTTGCCTTCACTCTGCGGTCCAGCTCACCCCAAACCATCTCGATTGGGTTCAGGTCCGGTAACTGTGGAGGCCAGGTCATCTGGCGCAGCCCCCAAATCACTCTCCTTCTTGGTCAAATAGCCCTTACACAGCCTGGAGGTGTGTCTGGGGTCATTGTCCTGTTTGAAAAATAAATGATGGTCCAACTAAACGCAAACCAGATGGAATAGCATGCCGCTGCAAGATGCTGTGGTAGGCATGCTGGTTCAGTATGCCTTCAATTTTGAATAAATGCCCAACAGTGTCACCAGCAAAACACCCCCACACCATCACACCTCCTCCTCCATGCTTCACGGTGGAACCAGGCATGTAGAGTCCATCCGTTCACCTTTTCTGCGTCGCACAAAGACACGGTGGTTGGAACCAAAGATCTCAAATTTGGACTCATCAGACCAAAGCACAGATTTCCACTGGTCTAATGTCCATTCCTTGTGTTCTTTAGCCCAAACAAGTCTCTTCTGCTTGTTGCCTTTTTTAGCAGTGGTTTCCTAGCAGATATTCTACCATGAAGGCCTGATTCACACAGTCTCCTCTTAACACATGTTCTAGAGATGTGTCTGCTGCTAGAACTCCGTGTGCCATTGACCTGGTCTCTAATCTGAGCTGCTGTTAACCTGCGATTTCTGAGGCTGGTGACTCGGATGAACTTATCCTCCACAGCAGAGGTGACTCTTGGTCTTCCTTTCCTGGGGCGGTCCGCATGTGAGCCAGTTTCTTTGTAGCGCTTGATGGTTTTTGTGACTGCACTTGGGGACACTTTCAAAAGTTTTTTTCCCAATTTTTCGGACTGACTGACCTTCATTTCTTAAAGTAATGATGGCCACTCGTTTTCCTGTACTTAGCTTTTTTCTTGCCATAATACAAATTTTAACAGTCTATTTAGTAGGACTATCAGCTGTGTATCCACCTGACTTCTGCACAACACAATTGATGGTCCCAACCCCATTTATAAGGCAAGAAATCACACTTATTAAACCTGACAGGGCACACCTGTGAAGTGAAAACCATTTCAGATGACTACCTCTTGAAGTGTGAGTCTACAATTTTCATAGTAATGAAAATCAAGAAAACTCTTTGAATGAGAAGGTGTGTCCAAACTTTTGGTCTGTACTGTATGTCAAGTTGGAGTGCTGGCAGCTTATCACATAGGCCTCTTTCACACTGCCGCTCCGATTTTTTTCCTCCGCTCCATCACTTTTTTTTTTTTTCACAGACACGGATGACACTTGTGTCATCTGCTCCATATGTCCGCATATCATCCCATCCATTTGTGGATGATATACGGACATAATGTATGTCTATGGGGATAGCGGATGACAATGCTGACATCCGATTTTGCATCCGTTCTGTTTTTTAAACGGAAGAAAAAATAGGGTTCTGTTCCGTTCCAAAAAACGGAACAGAACTGAAAGGACACAAATCGGATGTCAGCGGATGGTCCTGACATCCACAATCCCATTGAGATGCATTATGTCTGTATATCACCCGCAAACGGATGGGGTGATATACGGACATATGGAGCGGCCGTGTGAAAGAGGTCGTATAAATTTTTAGCCAGCAGGGTTTGCATATATATTCACGTATGGTCTGGCACATGTTAAAAATGTTAATTTGGGTGCCATTAGGAATTCATGGCACCACTATGTGTCTGCAAAAAAGGATACACATTTTTGTGCATTTGCAGGAACACGTGCCATTTAGAACGTGATTCCGCAACACACAAATGTGAACCTAGACTTAAGCTACGTTCATATGTGGGCGCAGCGGATTATGGGCAGAATCACGGTAACATCGCGCAAACAGAATCGCGGGACGCATGACGCACAAAAGAAGCTCTTCTACCTTTTTTGGGCGTCGGCAGGCGGAAATCACAGCAACATCGCACAGCGTTTGGGTGCCATTGCAAATCACGGGCATCGCGCAGGCGTCCCGCGATTTGCAATGATTTTCGGATTGTGGGCAGAATCGCGGTAATTCTGCCCTGATCCGCTGCGCCCACATGTGAACGTAGCCTAAGAGGGGTTTTACAGCAAACAAGTGTTTTCCGTTGTTTATTTGTAAATTTAAAAAGCCTTGTAGAAACTTTTTTTACATTATGTAGAACAGGAACATCATTCCAATTCAACCTATTTGAATTCCAGATTGTATGTTACAAAAGTCCAGTGGGGCTGCTTATGCAAAGCACTGTATTTACTCTTCTTGGGGCAGTCCAAAAATATCTGACTTGGATTTGCATGTGTTACATAACACACTCTATCTGTATAAGTTTGTCTTGTTTGCTGAAATGTTGCAAAAAAGGGAATTTTATTTATTTTTCAGTGTAGTGAGATATTTACAGAAAGTGTTCTGCATGGGTTTTAAAGCGGTAGTAAACCGCAGCCTATTTTCGTTTTTTTTTTTTTTTTTCTCGTTCACCTGCAAGCTGCTTGCTATGGGGGCACTCAAAAGAAGGTAGGGGCCAGAAGTGCCAGCGAGGGACCCGAGAAGAGGAGGATCTGGGTTGCTCTGGGCAAAACCCCTGCACAGAGCAGGTAAGAATGACATGTATGTTATATTTAACTAAAAAAAAGAGACTTTAGTATCACTTTAATGCTCCACGTTAGCTTGTGGGCAACTGTCTCTTGTCCTTGCTGCGGTGAGGGGGTGGTGTGATACACGTTTCAGTGCATTGCATTTTAAGTTTTCTTTTTAAACTTTATCTGAAGTGCATAAAGTGACACTTCATTCTTCATCTCTCTGCACAGTAGCACACATCACACCAGTGTTGTTATGTGAACGGGGCACATAGAAAACAATAGACTTCTACCCTTGCAATGACTGGAGGTTTATCCAGTGTGGAAAATCACTAGTCACTGCACATAGTGTGAACAAACCCTGAAAGCCTTATCTGTCAAGTTTAAAAAAAAAAAATAACCCTATTGGCCTTGCCAGAAATCTGATAGCTTCACGTACTCTTTGCCCATGCTAAGTATTCACATTTTCCATGGGGAGCACTGAGGATTATAGAACCACACCCTTCTTTTATGGACAATAAAAGAAGGGCAGTGTTACGTAGTTCTGTCTTGCTACTGTTGTCCCACTACAGAAGGGTGTGCAAACATTCCCACCTTAGGAAAGAAAGTGTGTTACTAAAGTTATCGGCAGGTGAAAATTTAAAAAAAGAAAAAATGGAACGTACAAAATGAATGCAGCTGTCACATCAGCATATTAATGTTCCGTTTTTTGGGTTTAGACACACTTTACTTCCATGTCACGGACATTGCTACATTGCACAGAAGATTGACTCTGTGCCCCAGTTAGTTAGTTAGTCTTATTTTTTTTTTTCTTTTACGATGTTTCAAAGTTCTTTCCTGTGAGTGATTTTGCATTTGCCCGTACTGTATTTCCACAAAACTTTCCATAGCAATAGGCTTTGTCAGATGCAAATGATGTCTCTCTCTCTGAAGGTTTTCTTCTAGTTCTCTTTGAAGTCTTTTCACATTTTGTAGCGCTTTCAGTTTTACCTGTGCTCTCTGTATCATGCACGCTGCTCAAAGCTGTTTCTGCCGCTTTTACTTGATGTCTAAAAAGAAAGAGACCATCTTACACCTGTTCTGACCCAGGATACACACAACAGACATTCATTTAAATGAGTCTATCAGCTGTCATTTTTATTTTGTTGTAAAATCAGAATTCAGTCCAATATTTCATAGCCCAGAGTAGTAGATGTTGGTTTTGGTGGACATAGCAGATATATACTGATGTTTTCACAAAGAAGGTATTTTTAAAGGGGAGTGTTTATCACCTGGTAGGATCTCTAACTAAAAAGAGATGCATAGCAGCATAAGGAGTCCCAAGCAGTTGTATATTTTGGTTGTGGATATTGGGTCATGTTTAGCCAATCCAAGAAGGATTTGTGAAACAATTGGTAGATAACATAGGGTTAGCCTACAACTGTTAATTATAAACGAATTATTCAGTAAGGCAATTCAAAGAGCCTTGATGACGTGCAAAGTCCATGTTGTATCCAGCCAAAAACATCCCTTGCTTAAATGAAATCAGATTGATTGTTAAGAGTTATCGCACTTTGCACTGCTGCTAGATAAGTGTGAATGTTTACTATTTACAGCTGTAGGCTGTTTAGCTACCTAGTTACTAGAGTTTCCTCACGGGAAATGAAAGTTTGGACCTAAAGCCCCGTACACACGTACCGATTGTCGGCCATAAATATTCGGCCGACGACCGATCCGCCGATTGTAGGCTTGTCAGTATGATTCCGACAGCGCACTTTCGGCCGAAAATAATCTGTCGTGTAGACATTAAAATTTTTGTTGGCCAACACCAGAACGGCCGATTGTTCGCCAGTCAGTGCAGAATTCGGCCGACAATCAGCAGACAGGGCATGCTCAGAAAAGAAAAAACACACGGAAAGTTAACCATCACATGACATCACTTCTGCAGTCGGCTGTTGTTGGCCGACAAAATTCGTGTGCAGTCTTTTGCAGTTTTCAACAGACACGACAGCCCTGGACAAAAGACGGCCGATCGTTCGGCCGACGATCGGTACGTGTGTACGGGGCTTAAATGGCCAATCTTCTCTCTCTACATGCAATCTTTAGATTTACACAGCCCTGCCAGGAGGATGATACATACCACTTTCTTTGTTACAGTTAAGAAATGCACTGCTGACCCCACCCTGTCCTTAGCTAGTTAATGGGTTGTTCATGGAGTAACAGACAGATGAGATCATTCTTCTGCTTACTCTAATGCCGCTTGTTCCTTGTGTGATATTTGGGGTGAAAGCTCCAAGGGATCACGTGCACAAGCCAGGTAAACTTAAACAAGACGTGGTTTATTTTCTTCCACAACAGAAATAAAGCTTCCAGCAGCAAACAGTTCAGAAAACAGGTATAACTTAAAAGTCCACTTAACTCCAGCATAAATGGTAAATCAAAATACGATACCGGCTTTTGGCAGGGGCTTTTACCCCAGGTATGCAGTCCCAAGCAGCCGCCTGTCTTCAGCCACCATGCAGCAAACAAACACACTTGTTTTTTGCAGCTCAGTCTCCCAGGTGTATGTCCAGCTCCTACTCTCCCACACCCACTGGCACTACTTCCTGTCTTTAAGAGCTGGTCTCTCTGGGAGAGGGCTTAACCCTTGCCTTCCTGAGATCCCATACTTCCCTTACAGGGACCACAGTCAAAATATTGGTGCAATGTAACATCCATCCAGGACCCAACCTCTATGACCTCCACACTTGTTAGTATTTTTTGCATGTAGCTCACCTGATTGGCTGCCAGTGTTGTACCTTCCTCTCCAAGTTTAAGCTGGGTTCACACTTATGCAAATTGGATGCGGGTTTTCCCACATCCGTTACATTTGTGATCATTGGGAGCGTACAATAAACTGAATGTTGTAAATGCGTATTCGCAGATTTATTAACTGCAGATATTAATCGTTTCAATGCAGCCTCTGGTTGATTTGCATTAGATTCAGCACTTATGGGTGGAAATTACTGGGGGTAGTGTTTTCAAACCCTAAAAGTGTCCATGCATTCTTTCATACTGTGCTATAAAAAATATACATTTGCATATAGTAAATAAGAGGGTTCACTTGTGAAAGTTTCATTATATTGCAGAATTAGACCTGAAATGAAAAGCCCTTGCATTGCCACTTTAACATCAAATTTTAGAAGGCCAGTATAATTCTGCTGTTGGAACAAAAATCTATTGCCGAGTCATGCGTGTTCAGTTGATTACAGTAATTTGTCCGAAAAGTTTCTTACCCTTTCCACACAGACTGCAAACTTCTGTCACCTTGACCTATAAATAAAGGTTGGTGTAGTTTTGCTATGAAATACTAATTTATGCCCCGTACACACGTGCAGATTATCTGAAGACTTTTGTCTTCAGATTTACCTTTTCTATGTAGTGCAAGGGCCTGCCGGATTGCATACAAATTGAAAGTGTTTAGGTTTGACCTCATAGTATATGGTTTTGGTAAGTCTGCAGACAAAAGTCTTCAGATAATCTGCACGTGTGTACGGGGCATTACTCTGCTTTTTTGACTCTGTAGATTAAAATAATTTATCCGGCTCTGACAGTTGTACATTCATCAACGCTGTATCCCCAGCTGTATGCCAGTCCTTCTAACCAACTCTGCAGAATATTCAGATTTTTTATTTATTTATTTATTTATTTTTAATTCAGTCCAAACTAAATTGTAAAAAAAAAAACAAAAAAAAAACTGATTTTGCAGAAAATATACTTCTGTTAAAAACAACAGTTTTCAGATTTTTAAAATACTGGTTTGAAGAGTGATTTTTACAGTTACTGATAAGTCAGGTCTCGATTAAATACTGTAGCATCAGGTTAAATCACCTTCACTTAGCATTTTAACATCTTTTGAAGGCCAGTGACATGCACGTAGCACCTGAGTTCTCAGGTACACCTTTCTACAGTGTGCATTACCATTAGAAGGTCACAGTAAATTATTATTATACTTTTTTTTACATTATATGATTGCAGCAGGAACTGTCAGCTCACTTACAAGGTGCATGAGACTCCATTGTTGCTGGTCAGAGCTGAGATCTCCAGCAGGGTAGTTTTATTCAACTAGTACTGAGCCAGAGCAGTAACATCAGTTCTGAATACAGTGGCTCTGTATGTCTTTTTTCTGGTCTACAGGCCCTATGTGTCTCTATTCTAGTCTTCAGGCAAGATACAGTGCCTTGCGAAAGTATTCCGCCCCCTTGAACTTTGCGACCTTTTGCCACATTTCAGGCTTCAAACATAAAGATATAAAACTGTAATTTTTTGTGAAGAATCAACAACAAGTGGGACATAATCATGAAGTGGAACTAAATTTATTGGATATTTAAAACTTTGTTAACAAATAAAAAACTGAAAAATTGGGCATGCAAAATTATTCAGCCCCTTTTACTTTCAGTGCAGCAAACTCTCTCCAGAAGATCAGGGAGGATCTCTGAATGTTCCAATGTTGACCTAAATGACTAATGATGATAAATAGAATCCACGTGTGTAATCAAGTCTCCGTATAAATGCACCTGCACTGTGATAGTCTCAGAGGTCCGTTTAAAGCACAGAGAGCATCATGAAGAACAAGGAACACACCAGGCAGGTCCGAGATACTGTTGTGGAGAAGTTTAAAGCCGTATTTGGATACAAAAAGATTTCTCAAGCTTTAAACATCCCAAGGAGCACTGTGCAAGCGATAATATTGAAATGGAAGGAGTATCAGACCACTGCAAATCTACAAAGACCTGGCCGTCCCTCTAAACTTTCAGCTCATACAAGGAGAAGACTGATCAGAGATGCAGCCAAGAGGCCCATGATCACTCTGGATGAACTGCAGAGATCTACAGCTGAGGTGGGAGACTCTGTCCATAGGACAACAATAAGTCGTATACTGCACAAATCTGGCCTTTATGGAAGAGTGGCAAGAAGAAAGCCATTTCTTAAAGATATCCATAAAAAGTGTAGTTTAAAGTTTGCCACAAACCACCTGGGAGACACACCAAACATGTGGAAGAAGGTGCTCTGGTCAGATGAAACCAAAATCTAACTTTTTGGCAACAATGCAAAACATTATGTTTGGCGTAAAAGCAACACAGCTCATCACCCTGAACACACCATCCCCACTGTCAAACATGGTGGTGGCAGCATCATGGTTTGGGCCTGCTTTTCTTCAGCAGAGACAGGGAAGATGGTTAAAATTGATGGGAAGATGGATGGAGCCAAATACAGGACCATTCTGGAAGAAAACCTGATGGAGTCTGCAAAAGACCTGAGACTGGGACGGAGATTTGTCTTCCAACAAGACAATGATCCAAAACATAAAGCAAAATCTACAATGGAATGGTTCACAAATAAACATATCCAGGTGTTAGAATGGCCAAGTCAAAGTCCAGACCTGAATCCAATCGAGAATCTGTGGAAAGAACTGAAAACTGCTGTTCACAAACGCTCTCCATCCAACCTCACTGAGCTCGAGCTGTTTTGCAAGGAGGAATGGGCAAAAATTTCAGTCTCTCGATGTGCAAAACTGATAGAGACATACCCCAAGCGACTTACAGCTGTAATCTCAGCAAAAGGTGGCGCTACAAAGTATTAACTTAACCACTTAAGCCCCGGAAGATTTTACCCCCTTCCTGACCAGGCCCTATTTTGAGATTCGGCACTGCGTGACTTTAATGGACAATTGCGCTGTCGTGCGACGCTGTACCCAAATAAAATTGACGTCCTTTTTTTTTCTCCCACAAACAGAGCTTTCTTTTGGTGGTATTTGATCACCTGTGCGATTTTTACTTTTTGCGCTATAAACAAAAAAAGCGACAATTTTGCAAAAATAACAATATTTTTCACATTTTTTTTATATGAAATTCCCCCAAAAAATGTAAAAATCAAAATTTTTTTTAACATTTTAGGCCAATTTGTTTTCTGCTACACATGTTTGGTAAAAAAAATCGCAGTAAGCGTATTTTGATTGGTTTGCGCAAAAGTTATTGCGTTTACTAACTAAGGGAAAGATTTTTGTTATTTTCATTGTTTTTTTTTAACGGGTAATGGCGTCGATCTGCAATTTTATTCTTTTTTGCGGGACTGCGACATTGCGGCGGACAGATGGGACCCTTGACTGACATTTTTGACACTTTTAGGGGTACCAGTGACATTACTACAGTAATCAGTGCTATACATATGCACTGTTACTGTAAAAATGACACTGGCACGGAAGGGGTTCAATTTATTGGAGATGCAGGGGTTAAGTGTGTCCCTAGGGGCGTGCTTCTAACTGTAAAGGGATGTGGCTGTTTGTGTAACTACAGAGATATACAATCCTACATAGCAGGACCGTATGATCTCTGCACTTACACAAGGGAGAATGACAGGCGGCTTTGTTTACATTAGCCGCCTGCCTTTCTCCCTCTGTACCGGACGATCGCGAGTGACCGGCGGACATCGGGTCCGCCGGTTGCACGCGCGGACATGTTAGGGAGCGCACCTCCGGTGGCGCGCGCTCGCCCCCTAGAGGCTCACAGGCTAGCGACGTAGTCCTACGTCACTTTGCCTGTGAGGGGCTGACTGCCGCCGTAAATAGTCGTGCGGCAGTTGGCAAGTGGTTAAGGGGGCTGAATAATTTTGCACACCCAATTTTTCAGTTTTTTATTTGTTAAAGTTTGAAATATCCAATAAATTTCGTTCCACTTCATGATTGTGTCCCACTTGTTGATTCTTCACAAAACATTACAGTTTTATATCTTTATGTTTGAAGCCTGAAATGTGGCAAAAGGTCGCAAAGTTCTTCAAGGGGGCCGAATACTTTCGCAAGGCACTGTATGTCTCTTTTCTGCTTTACATGCCTTATTTGTCTCTTCTCATTTACAGTCTCTGATCTGGTCTACAGACCCTCTGTTTCTTTTCTGGCCCACAGGCCCTCTATGTCTCTTCTCTGGCCCACAGACCCTCTGTCTCTTCCCTGCTTTACAGAATTATTCAACTTCTTCCTCATTCTTAATTTTACTACCACACAGATAAAATGTACATACTGTATAGTAAACCTTGTTATTGCTATTATTGTACTTTTTTTTTATCTTTTAATCAAAGGTCACACACTTGGTGCAACATTAGGGCCCTTTCACACGGGCTTTCCGATCAGGTCCGCCTGTCCGTTTTTTATGCAGACCTGATCAGATGCTCCATGCACCCCTCCATGACATGTCTGCTGACACCCGCTGTTATCCGATCCTGTCCGTGAAATCCAGACAAATGGAAACCCTAATTTCCATCCGTCTGGAGGATCGGATCGGATAAAATCGTACAGGCGGTCTGTTTTTATCTGATCTCCCATAAAGAAGAGCGGGGATCTGTCAGGTCCATCTCAGCCCAGAGAGCGGAGACAGACCTGTCATCCACCTGCTCAGTGGGGATCGGTGGATCGATCCCCCGCTGAGCAAAACAGAGTCCACCGGGCGGAAAGCCTGTGTGAAAGGACCCTTTAGTGTCTAAAATGGTCTGACCTATGACTGACTATTTACCTCAGCAGCTACAGAGCAGTTCCTTTTTTAAATTTAAAAATGATGTCCTAAAGCAAATTTATAGACAAATCGCTAAATACACAGATGCAATTGATAAGGAGTACAAGTGCAAACACTTGTTTTCTAATCTAAACACCCCAACCAGAAACCATGAAAAGTCTTCACCACTAACGTTCTCCACTGCAGTTATAATAACACAGCCAAGTCAAGGCTCTGATTTAAATTATTAGTGAACACAGTAGCTTAAATGCCAATAGTAAGGCAGCAAACCCAAATCATTAACTCATTTTGCTTTTAATTTTACCCAAAATAATTAATATTCTCAAAAAAAAAAAAAAAAAGTACTTTTCTTATATTTTAACTTGGTATTCATGTAGCTGCACAGCTTCCTTTTTTTCTTCCCTTTCCCATAACTGGTAGCATGTCTGTACAGCAAGTCGGTGGGCATTGTGTGAAATGACACACAGTGGGGGAGGGGGGGGGGTTTGTTCCCTGTCTGTGTGCATGCGTTCCAGAAGGTAGATGCATGCTCGGAAAAGACTGCGGCTGCAACACAGCGGGGCTGGGCGAGAGTCATGTTTACAAAACGGGCTATGAGAAATATAGGAGCGCTGTGCATCAGCATAGCATCCTGTATCACCTAGCAGCGATCCTGAGGTGTAAACTGACCACTGCAGCATGGATCTGCCTCTGTGCTTGATGTGGTCAGTTTGATAGGGGAACAATGGTAAACTTGCCGGATCACCAGGTATTTTACAATAAACACTTACATCAGGGATGCTCAACATTTAGAAGAGCGAGGGCCACTTAAATGATTTGGTAACTGGTAGCAGGTCACAATGAACTATGGGGTTTTACTCCCCCCCCCCCCCCCCCCAGACCACAAATGTAAATGACCCCTTTCCGTCCTAAGCCCCTTAGGAGGCTGATTTTACACTGATGCACCGCAGTTTGCCCGCACCATGAATGCAGTGCACCTGTGGCTTTCCAGCGGGTTTGCTGTGCTTTGCCCGAGACTTCTACTACATCTTCTGGGTGTGCTGCCCTTTTTGAAAGTGCTCCAAAATTCCTGCATTCTGGAGTTTAGGTGAGCTTTCAGAAAGCGTACCAAACCTGCAGGATAAAATGAAAGTCTATGGCTCAGAGCAGCTAACTCGTAGGTGCGAGCCTAAAAACCCTTTTTTAAAAGTATTAATTTGCCCGTTGCAAAACTATGTGGTGTTTTAATAAACAAATCTTTTTTTCTCTTCCAGCTTCTGCTGTCAACGCTGGGATGCTAGCAAGGTCCCAAGTGAAGTGCACTTGGTATCACTCCTCCTGGGACAGAAGCCAGTGCTGCAGACGAAGCATTGGCTTACGCGGCTCTTGCACCCTCTGCAGACGCCTGCTTCCTCCACTGCTGGCACCAGCTCCCATGCGTATGCTCTGGGATAGCAGGTCGGCATCCCGATCTACCATCCCTAAGCATGAGGTCGCGGGCCACAGTTTGAGCACCCTTGCTTACATGTTCTAAAAATAAGCCATGGATTTGGGTAACAGTTTTAGCCAATGGTATCTTGCTAGATTCTCCCAGCTATTTAAATACAAATCCAACAGTTTTGTCAATTTCAGGCATACCAAAATCAGAATTGTAGCAATTCCTTCACCTTGGGGTTTTTTTATTTTTGTGTTACCATTATCACTGATTGACAATATAATGTTTGATATTATCCACTGAAATCTTCATGTCATCTATTGTACTTTTTTCAATGCAGTTTAAATCATTATATTGTATGTATATTTCAGTGAATTACAGCCTAAACAGTTGACATTGCTGCCCATTTGAACTTTATTTTTCTGCAAAATGTGTAACTCTGCTGTGCTGAAACATTAATGAATTTTTGGCCACATGTAAGTTCTTCAAAATCTAGTATTTATTTGTTACAGGTACTCGTATAGTGCCGTCCATTTACACAGAGCTTCACAATATATATATATATATATATATATATATATATATATATATATTGTAAGGGATTAGCTCGGTGGTAGGCGTGGATGACCCCTTTGGGGGTGCGTTTTCACAGAGAGATAGCCGATTAGAGGTTGAAAACAAGACTGATTTATTCATGCAATTTACTTAACACAATTGCAAGCATCAAAACAGCCAAAATAAAATAAAAGACAAAATAAATCCTTGCCTCTGTGGGCGGCTACCTTCTCACAGCTGGAACCTACCTAAGAAGTCTTTCCAACCTACTGTTGGGCCGACACTGCTGATCCTACAGCAGACACTCAAATGTCCATTTGTTTGCTTTTCACACAGCACAAACATTGTCCATTGAACATGTCCCTTTGTTTTCTTTCACACAGCACATGTTCATTTATAACAGGATCCTTTACTCTTCAGATTCTTCACATTGAACATAGTTCATTTAACAGGTCCCTTTACTCTTCACACTCTTCACATGGAACACTTCTCTTCACACTCTTCACATGGAACACTTTGTCTTCTCACCTTTGAGACGTCTTCACTCGTGGTTACCCTCCTTAGCTTCACATCGCTGTAGGGGGTCTTCTCCCATGCTCACCAGCTTGTCGGGAGGCACACATCCGACTGTCCCCCTCTCCCAGCCCACACGGCGACAGGCGGCAGCAGTCCTTCTCCCATGCCCACACGGCGTCGGGAGGTACACGTATGTCTGTCCTCCTCTTCCCAGCTCACACAGCGACAGGAGGCAGCACTCAATAGATTTTCTCTGGACAAATTATAGAGTCCTTGATCTCCTCATTCTGAACAGCTGAATGGTTTTCAACTTCCTGCTGGCTCTCTCTGCAGCCAACACCCTATAGTATCAGTGAACTTTCAAAGCAGGTGGGAATGTGTCTCCTCTCAGTGACTACATTCCCAGATTTACCTGACTTCCTGTCACATACCCCCCCCTCTTGTTTCAACCCTAGGGTTGGGACACATATTTCCAGGCACGCATGTGTCAGGCACTGCTGACTCACTGATAAGCCTCCTATTATCCTCAAGCTTCCGGATGAAACTGTTTTGTCATCTTCATTGACAGATTTCTCATAACTGCCACACAGTTTGTCTCTCATCTCATATACACATTCTTCAACTGCATTTTTGGCATCATTTTGCTCCTTCTCGTTTCTGTCATCTTCATTGACAGCTTTCTCATAAATGTCAGACAGCTTGTCCCTCATAACCGTCTGTCCAATCCACCATGGAGGACCGTGATCCATAGGCAACTCAATTGGGCTAGTCTTAATGTCTTCAACATTCTTAAGACGCCTCTCTCTGCAATCCATAAATGTTTTCCACAAAACTTTGAGAACCTTTGCTTCACTAAGCTTTGTTCCAAGTAGGGACTCTTGACATCCCTCTGTGACTTGAGTTGCCTCTCCATACATCTGTACACAATCATTGACTTTTTGTTGTAAAAGGGAATGATCTTCCTTCTTGAGCTTTGCTTGCTCTAAGATGCTGTGCAGAGGATTTTCCAATTGAGACAACAGGCTGTCACACATTTCTTCAAAGTGACCCCTGTTCCTTTTCCCAGAGATATCAATATCATTCACCAAACATTTCATATTCATAGGCAGATCGGAAGCATTTGCACTCATCAACTTCTTAAACTTTTCGCCCTCCTGAGCGAGTCGCAGTAAAGGCCTACTATTTGATTTGATATTCAGTTTATATTTCTTGCCAAACTCTTCACAGAAGTAGTCAACCAGAACATCATCAACTTTCCTTACACCAACATAGGGGTTAAAGGCAACAACACAGTTGAACCCAGCGATCTGGGTGGTATCCATTATAGACCTCCTCTCTGCATCAGTGAAGAAGCATGGAACTGCAACACATTCTTTTACAGGTTTCTTCAATGCACTTTCTGCTGAACTATTTGACCGCTCAAGGTCACCTAGTTCTTTTTCTCTATCTGAATTCCACATGGAATGCATCTCAAGATCACGATCAAACTTCTGCCACCCGTCTTTCACCAGTTCCATTTTGGAAACACTCCCTGAAAGGCACTTATTCATTTGCTTCACGTTTTCACCAACAGCCTTAGTTTTTCCCACTAGGTTTTCAGCCTGAACTGAGAAATCATCACATTTCTTACTCAGCTCCTTTGTTTGCTGAAGCTCTAATGATACATTTTCCAATGCTTGAAGTTTTTGAAGGAACGGTTTATTCCAAAGGGGTGATTCAAGCCACATGTCATCACATTTCTGAGGCTCACTCAGGACAGACCCCAAAACACTGATCCTTTTAAAAACTGCATCAGGCACACTATCCCCTCTTTGGGACAGATCCTCTGTTGCCTGGAATTCCTCTTCCAGTTCCTGCAACGGAATCTTCATCTCTTCTACTTGCTGTTCTAAGGCTCGCTTAGACTTTTCTAGCTCCTGAACTCTTTTCACAACATCATCCTTGGAGCTGACCAATTCTTCCATTTCTGTACGCAGCTGTTTGTTAACACTTTCTAGTTCAGCCTTACACTCTAGAGCTTCCTCCAAAGAGCGAGCCAAGAACAGGGCTTTGCTCTCGTTATCACGCACCTCCGTTTCTGCACGGGCGCGTTCTTCTGCATATTTTGCAGACACAGTCTTCTCTTCACCAAGCATCTGATCAAACTTCTTTTTCACATCTTCAACACACTGTAATGAACCAACGCTTTCTTCCATGCGTTTTTTCATATCCGCTATCTGAGCTTGCAATGTTGCGACTTGCTCTGATAGGTTTTTCTTTGCTTCCGCCTCCTCTTTTAATTGTTCCAGGAAGACATTTTTCTCATCTTCCATTTGTTTGAGCTTTGTGCTAAAACTCAGCCTTTGACACCTCTCTTCCTGTAAGAGTTCCTGCGTGTCTTGCAGCTGCGATTCCAAGATAGAAAAATCTTCCGCAATTTCTCTAGATTTGCTGTCTGCTTGAGAAAGCTGATTTGTAACATTGTCCAACTCAACCTGCAGTCGGTTTGCCTTCTCTGACAGCTTAGCACACAATCGGTCACCTTCTGACACCTTGACTTGCGATTCCAGAAGCTGTGCTTCTACTTTTTCCCTCTTATGTTCACAATCTTCTTTTCCCTGCATAAGAGCCTTCACCTCATTGGCTAGCATCTGGGAATAAGAATGTAATTCTGCCACACAGGCTTCTTTCTCCTTTAACTGCTGCTGGACACGTTGGGCTTCCCCTTTCCAACTTTCACAGTCCGCACGCCATTCATTTACCACATTGCTCAAAGTAGTGAGCTCATACACAGTACTCAGTAATTTAGCCTCTCTTTCACTTTTCTCGTTGTCGCTGAGAGACAATGTCGTTTTCAGAGCGACATTCTGTTCCTGCGACTCCTGCAGGTCTATTTTTGTAGCTCCCAAAGACTGAAGACTTTTTTCCAGCTGATTACGCAACTCCAACATATCAGCCATACTTTGCTTCTGCAAAGTCTGAATTTCACTTTCCTTTTCCATGAGGATGGTATCTTTCTCCATTATAGTCTCTCTGCGTTTTTGCAACTCGACCAAAAGAAGAGCAGTGGATTCTTCCCACTGTAACACATGAGACTTGAGTAGTTCATTCATTTCCTGCAAGTTTCTATGCTCCATTTTAAGCAATTCCAAGGCTTGTTCCTTTTCTTCCATTTTCCGTTGCAAGGCATCCAACTCAGCCCTGCACACATACTCGGTTTCCTCCAAACCGATGGCCTCCATTGGCTGCTGGCGTCTCTGTTTCCAGCCTGCCATGCTCTCTTGATGAGCCTTTTGTTGAGCTGCAAAGCTCTGCTGAAAATCCGCATTTGCCTGCTGTTGAGCTGCATTTGCTTGCTGTTGAGCTGCATTTGATATAATCAGATGTTTCAACATCTCCTCCATTTTGAGTTTACTTTTCATCTGAGCACACTGCGTCTCCATAGCAGTTTCATCAGTGTTGCTAGGGACAACAACCTTCCTCTTTAGTAGACTCTCTTTAGGCATGGATGGGGCTGGTTCAGACGGCAACATCCCCTCCATCCATAGAATCCGGTCTCTCATTTCATCTATCTTTGCATTTTTCAGGCGTTTGGATCGCCCCATCTTCAATAACTCCACAAACAAATTTTTCACAGTCCAGCAAACAATTTTCAGACCACTGTCTCTTCAACACATGTAGTTTTTCTCTCTCTTGCAAGATCTCTTTTCCTGCGCACACAGTTTGTGCAGTCACTTGCACCAGACACAACAAAGTTCATCAAAAAATTTTGAGACCGCTGTCTCTTTAAAACACTTTTTTTTTTTTTTTTTTCTGTCAGGATCTTCTCTCCTGCACACATAGATTGTGCAATCTCATGCACCAGACAAAGTTCATCAAACATTTGCACTTCCTTGCAGGGATCTCTGCTTATGCCCACTGCATACCTCCACCATATGTGAGGGATTAGCTCGGTGGTAGGCGTGGATGACCCCTTTGGGGGTGCGTTTTCACAGAGAGATAGCCGATTAGAGGTTGAAAACAAGACTGATTTATTCATGCAATTTACTTAACACAATTGCAAGCATCAAAACAGCCAAAATAAAATAAAAGACAAAATAAATCCTTGCCTCTGTGGGCGGCTACCTTCTCACAGCTGGAACCTACCTAAGAAGTCTTTCCAACCTACTGTTGGGCCGACACTGCTGATCCTACAGCAGACACTCAAATGTCCATTTGTTTGCTTTTCACACAGCACAAACATTGTCCATTGAACATGTCCCTTTGTTTTCTTTCACACAGCACATGTTCATTTATAACAGGATCCTTTACTCTTCAGATTCTTCACATTGAACATAGTTCATTTAACAGGTCCCTTTACTCTTCACACTCTTCACATGGAACACTTCTCTTCACACTCTTCACATGGAACACTTTGTCTTCTCACCTTTGAGACGTCTTCACTCGTGGTTACCCTCCTTAGCTTCACATCGCTGTAGGGGGTCTTCTCCCATGCTCACCAGCTTGTCGGGAGGCACACATCCGACTGTCCCCCTCTCCCAGCCCACACGGCGACAGGCGGCAGCAGTCCTTCTCCCATGCCCACACGGCGTCGGGAGGTACACGTATGTCTGTCCTCCTCTTCCCAGCTCACACAGCGACAGGAGGCAGCACTCAATAGATTTTCTCTGGACAAATTATAGAGTCCTTGATCTCCTCATTCTGAACAGCTGAATGGTTTTCAACTTCCTGCTGGCTCTCTCTGCAGCCAACACCCTATAGTATCAGTGAACTTTCAAAGCAGGTGGGAATGTGTCTCCTCTCAGTGACTACATTCCCAGATTTACCTGACTTCCTGTCACAATATATATATATATATATATATATATATATATATATATATATATATATAATATTATACACTCACATCAGTCCCCGCCCTCACAAGAGCTTACAATCTAAGATCCCTAACCCCCATTCATACATACACATACTAGGGTAAATTTAAATTAGGTCCAATGAACCTATCAGTATGTTTTTAGAGTGTGGGAGGAACCGGAGTACTTGGAGGAAAACCACACAGGCACAGGGAGAACATGCAAACTCCAGGCAGGTAGTGTCATGGTTTGGGTTTGAACAGAAAACCCTAGTGCTGTTAGGCGGAAGTGCTATCCACTTAGCCACTGTGTACAGCCTTTTTCAACCAGGGTGCCATCAGGTTTCTTTAGGGGTGCCTTGGAAAAATTCCAAAAAATTGCCCAAAATCTGTATACAAGCCACCAGTTGGATCAAGCCTGCATGGACAAAGCCACAGGTTTAAATTGTGCACCATTACAACCGTCTCACTACCAGTGTCCTAACAACCAATGACGCCATCAGTTAATAAGAAGTAAGTCGGGTGTCTGCCTTGCATCCTTGTTTGCCTCTCCCCTGCCCCTCCTTATCAGCATTGGGATCAAATTATCTGATAGCGAGGAACTGAGGAAGAAGATAAATATTAGAATTAGTCAGTACCAGTGTGCAAAGGTGTATTTGCTTTCGAAGAATGCATTACCTCTAATGTTGGGTGCCCTACCTGTGTGAATGTTGCTGCGTTATGTAAAACGATTAGTTTCATTTTTACATTTTAGAATGGGGTGCCTCAAGATTATGTCAAATTTTAATGGATGCATTGCCTGAAAAAAAGGTTGAGAAACACTAATGTAGCAAATAGAGAAGGAACTGTACATTTGAACCTTACATCTGTAAATGTACATAATCCCAGAATATCCCAAGCTTCTATCCATGATTTACTAGCAAAGAGCTGCCAGCTAGGATATCTGACATCAAAGAAAACTTGATCTGTTGCCTAGCAGCTGAAGTCAAGTATGGAAATCTAGCTCCTGATGCCTTAAACAAAGTAGGGTAGTGAACTTTTGTGAGAGAATACTGCAGTAGAATGTGACCTCCTGATTTAGTCTGTAGTTCTCGGTAAAGTAGATTTTCAATGGACTTCCTGATGCTTAAATAAATATTACATAGGAATTGTATTTTTGCAAGTGCATTCATCCTAATTGTGAGAAAAGAATACATAGATTTGCAAAGACCTTTATGAGCTTTTTTTTGTAAATAAAAAAACCGTGCTTGCTTGTCGTTTTCTTTGGGTGCTAGGCAGGGCTGCCATCAGGGGGGTACAGCCCGTACAGATGTAGGGGGCCCGGGCGTCCCGAGGGGCCCAGTCCCTCGGGATGCCCCGTGGTCCAAGTTGGCACCTCTTTTGTTCCTTTCCTCCCCTACACTGACAACTAGTCCCGACTCCTAGTGGTGCCACCCGCTGCACTGGCTCCTGACTCCCATCCTGCCGCTGGCCACCGCTGTCAAAATTATTGATTGCTAGGACCGCCTGGCATCCTAGCAGCCAATCATATGCATTCACAGGCCCCCGCAGAGGAGGAGGATGTAACCTGGTGTTCAGGCCCGGAGGGCCCATGCCTAAAGCTGTGTAAGGGGCCCCAAAATTTCTGATGGCTGCCCTGGTGCTAGGCTGTCAAGTTAAAGTGATCTTAATTTTTTTTTTCTTTTCCTAAAATAACAAACATATTTACCTGCCCCATGCAGTGTTTTTTTTTTTTTGCACAGAGCAGCCACAATCCTTCTTTTCTCAGGTCCCCCATCGGTGCTCTTGGCTCCTCCCCCTGCCTAGTGCCCCTATATAGCAAGCCACTTGCTATGGAGCCACTTGTGCATGCTTCTTTCTGAGCCTGCTGTATGTGTCAGACACACAGAATGGGGCGTGGGGCCGCCCCTGCTCCCTTCTCACTGGCTGTGATTGACAGCAGCGGGATCCAATTACCGCTTGACGCTGAAGGACAAGCCCCTCCCAAGCCAGTCTGGAGGCCAGGCCCCGATTGGGTAATCCTCCCCTGGTCATCCAGTCAATCTGTTGCCCCGCCTGTGGTTGGAGGTCTGGCAGGTAACGGCTAGGTGTGGGGCGCTGCAGCCGAGCCCGGTGGAAACATGAAGCACTATGAGGTTACACATTGGAGTTATATGGAGGAGTATAGCAGGGATCCTCAAACTACGGCCCTCCAGCTGTTGCAGAACTACACGTCCCATGAGGCATTGCAAAACTCTTACATTCACAGACATGACTAGGCATGATGGGAATTGTAGTTCCTGAACAACTAGAGGGCCATAGTTTGAAGACCCCTGGTGTATAGAGATCATCCACGATTGAATCTGCTGGTGTTGGAGGAAAGGAAACCCCCAGTGGGATAGATTCCAAGCGCAGTGACATTTTCATCTGGTAAGAGGCTTTGATTTTTTTTTCCTCAGCACTGGGTGAGTCTGCAATATTTGTGATCCTTTTTTTCACACGGGGAACCGATTTGGGAGTTTTTTTGCACCTTACTTCTATCCGTCGGGTAAGGTGGTGGGATTCAAACACATTTCTTTTGAATTAGATAAAGCACCGTTTGGAGTTTCAATTTTGGATCCTACATTTTATTTGCGTTGAAGCACCATGGATGAATTTGGACTTTATGGACATTTCTTTTAACACATTTGATCACATTTACTTCACCATTGATTTATTCACCTGTTCACTGTGTTCTTTTGCATATAATTGGTTTATCTGAGAATATTTTTGTGTATTGTGAGTATAGCACATATTTGTTTAAATATTTTTTGCACGAGACACGATATTAGTAGTTATAGCGCACCAAACATTATTATAACTTAATTTATTCCACATTAGGTAAAAGGACCTTTTGGTTGCAGCTTTAGCATCTATCAACGCACTCATCACATTATTTTATTTGACGTTTTTTTACCTTTCATAGAATGCACAAAATTAAAAACCCATCAGCCTTTAGAAACCCTTCAAGCACAATTTAAGGAGCACCTATAATGTCAGATGTGAAAGATTTTAAATTCAAAGTGTTTTGTTCTACATGTATTGGCGTGAATGCATGTAAATAGGAGGCATAAAAGTGCTTCTAAACTTTTTTTTTTTTTTAATAACAAACACATTATACTTGCACAGAGCAGCCTCGATCCTCTTCTTTTTGGGTCCCCATGGCTTGGCCCTGCCCCTCCTCTGTCTCCACATTGGCTCACTGGCTGTGATTGACAGCAGCAGAAGCCAATGGCTTCTGCTGCTGTGTGAGTCAATGAGGAGAGAGAAACCCAAGAGAGCCACTGCTCTCATGCACATCGCTGGATCTACATAGAGTTCGGGTAAGTATAAGGGGGACTGGGGGCGGAGGGGAGGTGCAGAAGGTTTTTATTTTAAAGCATAGAATGCATTAAGGTAAAAAAAAATAAAACCTCTGCATTTAGAACCACTTTAAAATTCTTTTCAGCCAGTCCTGTAATTCACATACCCATGATACATTGCATGGCAGGGAGGCGGGCAGTGCCCCTTATTCTTGGTGAAAGTGACCCTGTCACTACAGGGTCAAAATGAAAGAAGGTTCAGCCTGTAAAATATGGGTGCTCAACCTGAGGCATTGGAAGGCTGACATTAACAAGCATGACCCCCAGAGGCATGATGGGACTTGTAGTTCTGCAAAAGCTGGAGGCCCACAGGTTGAGCACCTATGCAAGAAGATGCCACATACCTTTCCAGCTGCCCATTTGTGAAAACTCTGGCTGCTGCAGGTACCCAACACTTTCAAGTATGTTGGAAAACTCATTGTAATTAACAGGATTGATTGCTCCGAATTGCTATATTATCTGCAATTAGAATACTTTGATGAATAATTATGATTTGATATCAAATGGCTTAGAACCAGGATGATCTCTCTGTTGTCAAGTTTAGTGGTTCAGATGTATATTTGGTGCACTAACTTCTCTCTGTGTGCTTTTTATCGTTTCTCTGATCTACTTACCTTGTTTGTTTTTTTTTTTTTTTTTATCCCTATCCTGGTGTAATCAGAGTAATTCAGGGAGTGTTATGTTCTGCTTCAGCTCATGTGACTCAGGTCTTCAGCTACAAAGTGATTTTCAGTGATGTCAATAAAACCCCAGGACATAGAACTCTGTAATAACCTTGCAATAACTTTACTTCAGTTTATTTTCTCCTTTGGGCCTTTCTGCATCAGATCATTTGAAATGGGTATGTTGTATGTTGTTTACTACAGAAATTTGAAGGAAAAGAGGGGACTACTTCATAAATCATACATTTACATCATAAATATATATTTATGATGTAAATATATGCTTTATGTATAAGATATTTCCATACTGCTAGAGGCTCATGTATGTATTTGCTTTTCCCAGGATATTTTCTTTGTTCTTTTGAAGAATCGTAATACATAAAATAAAAACGTTGGATGTGCAGCTTTTTAAAGCCAATCCATCCACTATTTAAAATGTAAAAGTAATAGTCCTACCTAATATAGACTTTGCAAGGTATTCTTTATTTCCTTTATTATTGGGAAAATTCTCCTCTTGTGCACCTCTCTGTTCCTGGCTCTGTGTTTTTTTATAAAGCTTCACTTCAAGTCTTAAACCATCTAGTAACAGTTGGTCACATTCAAGTAACAGTTGGTCACATTCAAATGGACTTGTACTTTAATCTACCCCTAATCTCCTTCACCTCACCACCTCCTAAAGCTTTCTGTTGGCTAAACAAAAACACCTGAAGCTATAAAACACTTGTTATATGCTTCTAAAATGCTCAAAAACTCACAAATAAAAAATGTCTGAAAATTGCTCCTATCAGGTGGGAATGCAGCCTTTTTGTTTCAAGAACATTATCAAATTACAGCCAGGACTTAAAGTGATTGTAAAGTCTGTTTTTTTTCCCAATAAAAATAATAAATCTGTTATACTTACCTCCTCTATGCAGTTGGTTTTACACAGAGCAGCCTGGATCCTCCTCTTCTCTGGTCCCTCTTTGGCTCTCCTGGCTCCTCCCTTCTGTTGAGTGCCCCACAGCAAGCAGTTTACTATGGGGGCACCCGAGCCGAGCTGCAGCTCCCTGTATCCATTCAGACAAGGCGCTGCGGTTCGGCCATGCCCCTCCCTATCCTCATTGGCTAACTCACTTTGACAACAGCGGGAGCCAACGGCACCGCTGCTGTGTCTTAGCCAATGAGGAGGGGGGTCCCGGGCGGCCGAGGGATTTGTGAATGTCGTTGGATCGAGATGGGGCTCAGGTAAGCATTAGGGGGGCTGAAAGGGGTTGCTGCACACAGAAGGCTTTGAATCTTTATGCATAGAATGCATTAAGATAAACATCCTTCTGCATTTACAACTCTTTTTAAGACAAGACCTAATGTCAAAACACAGAAGCTTTACCACGGCCCTGGCTAGAATTGTCACTATTCCCTGCATGGGCAAGGTAATACTGGGTCTTTAACAGCTTCAATACAGGGTACTTTCCCCACCTTCCTGCCCAGGCCAATTTTCAGCTTTCTGAGCTGTCACACTTTGAATGATGATTGCGCGTTCGTGCAATACTGTACCCAAATGACATTTTTATCATACAAATAGAGCTTTCTTTTGTTGGTATTTAATTACAATAGGTTTTTATTGAATTTTTCAAATTAAAACAAGGAACAGATACAACAGGAGATGTTCATGTTGGGATAAGAACATTACAGGTCACATTGCGGCAATGGGTCAATTCTAAAAGCCAAGAGAGGAGGGAGAGGACCCAGCTCGTCCAGCGCTAACCCCAGTCCCTCTCCGAATCCCTCTTCAATGGTCCGTGGGCGACCGCCGGTCTGCGCCAGCCCGAGCAGGGCCCCCACCCCCAGGGCCCTGCCCCAGGTTTCCCCCCCACCCGTGACCAGAACAGTGCAATACTACTTGGTGATGAACATCAACAACAGTAAAGAAAAAGGAGTAACAGTAAGGAGGTCAATAAAACATACTGTGCAGCTATGTGGTATATCAATATTTTGTTGGTATTTAATCACTGCTGTGTTTTCTATTTTTTACTAAAACAAAAAAAAATGAAAAAAGACCAAAACATTTTGAAAATAAAGTTTCTTAGTTTTTGTCAGAAAATGTTGTAAATAAGTAATTTTTCTCCTTCACTGATGAGGCGACACCTATTAGGTGGCATTTATATGCTGCACTGATGGGCACTATTAGGTGGCACTGGTGGGCACTGAAAGGCAGCACTGATTGGTGTCACTGATGGGCACAGACTGGCTTCACTTATGGGGCAAAGACTGGCATCACTTATAGGGCTCTGTTGGAGCTGCACTGTAATCAGGCCACTGATGATCAGTGCCCTGATTAACTGTACAGTCTCCCCTGCGAGGAGATGCCACTGATCGGCTCTCCTCTCCTCACACTCTGCCAGTGTGAGGCGAGGAGAGACAATAAGCGGCACGTTTGTGTTTACATGGGATCTGCTGTGATTGGACACAGCCGATCACCTAGGTAAAGAGTTCCTTAATCCCACTTGTTGAAGGAAATAAAATGCATCAGTTATGGCCTGTATTACTTTGCCAGCTTTTTGTTGCCCTGCCTCAACTTTTTCGAGACGTGTTGCTGCCATCAACTTCAAAATTGCCTTAACCACTTGCCGACCGCCGCACGACTATCTATGTCGGCGGTCAGCCCCTCACAGGCAAACTAACGTAGGGCTACGTTGCTTGCTTGTGAGGGTCTAGGGAGCGAGCGCGCGCCCCCGGAGGCGCGCTCCCGCGTGGTCACGGACCCCCCCCGCGCGTGCGACCAGCGGACCCGATGTCCGCCGGCCACTCGGCGATCGGCGGGGGAGAGGGAGAATGTCAGGCAGCTTGTGTAAACAAGCGACCTGTCATTCTCCTCGCTGTAAAGACACTGATCACATGGATCTACTATGTAGATCCGTTGATCAGTGTCCTTACAGCTCAAGCCACAGCCAATCACAGTAGAAAGCACGCCCCTAGGGACACACACAGCCCCTTCCTCCCAAATAAAGTTAACCCCTTCACTACCAGTGTATTTTTACAGTAACAGTGCATATATATAGCACTGATTACTGTAGAAATGTCACTGGTAACCCCAAAAGTGTCAAAAATGTCAGTCAATGGTCCGATCTGTCCGCCGCAATGTCGCAGTACCGCAAAAAAAATCGCAGATCGCCGCCATTACGCGTTAAAAAAAAAAACAACAAAAATGACAAAAATCTTTCCCTTTGTTAGTAAACGCGATAACTTTTGCGCAAACCAATCAAAATACGCTTTTTGCAATTTTTTTTACCAAACATAGGTAGCATAAAACAAATTGGCCGAAAATGTTAAAAAATTTTGATTTTTACATTTTTTTGGGGGGGAATTTCATATAAAAAATGTGAAAAATATTGCTATTTTTGCAAAATTCACGCTCTTTTTTTGTTTATAGCGCGTGATCAAAAAATCGCACAGGTGATCAAATGCCACCAAAAGAAAGCTCTGTTTGTGGGAAAAAAAGGACGCCAAATTCGTTTAGGTACAGCGTCGCACGACCGCGCAATTGTCCGTTAAAGTCACGCAGTGCCGAATCGCAAAATACCCCCTGGTCGGAATGGGGGTAAAATCTTCCGGGGCTTAAGTGGTTAATTATTTCTTAAACGGTACATTTTCTCAGTTTAAACCTTTTTGAAATGTTTTCTTTTTTCTATTGTGAATAAAATAAGGGTTTATGAGATTTGCAAATCATTGCATTCTGTAGATTTTACACCGTGCCCCAATTTTTTTGGAGTTGCATATGAGGCCTCACAGGTAAAGACCCACTTCCATGAGGCTTGAAATATACTCACCGGCCACTTTATTAGGTACACCTTGCTAGTTCCAGGTTGGACTCCCTTTTTACCTTCAGAACTGCCTTTATTCTTCGTGGCATAGATTCAACAAGGTGTTGGAAACATTTCTCAGAGATTTTGGCCCAACTGACATGATCGCATCACACAGTTGCTGCAGATTTGTTGTCTGCTTATCCATGATGCGAATCTCCAGTTCCACCACATCCCAAAGGCGCTCTATTGGATTGAGATCTGGTGACTGTGGAGGCCATTGGAGTACAGTGAAATGTCATGTTCAAGAAACCAGTTTGACATGATTTGAGCTTTGTGACATGGTGCATTATCCTGCTGGAAGTAGCCATCAGAGGATGGGTACACTGTAGTCATAAAGGGATGGACATGGTCAGCAACATTACTCAGGTAGGCCGTGGCATGTAAACAATGCTCAATTGGTACTAAGGGGCCCAAAGTGTGCCAAGAAAATATCCCCCAAAACCATTACACCACCACCAGCCTGAACTGTTGATACAAGGCAGTATGGATCCATGCTTTCATGTTGATTATACCAAATTTTGACCCTACCATCTGAATGTCGCAGCTGAAATAGAGATTTTTCAGACCAGGCAAAGTTTTTAGAATCTTCTATTGTCCAATTTTGGTGAGGCTGTGGGAATTGTCGACTCAGTTTTTGGTGTTCTTAGCTGACAGGAGTGGCACCCAGTGTGGTCTACAGCTGCTTCTGTAGCCCATCTGCTTCAAGGTTCAATGTGTTGTGCCTTCAGAGATGGTATTCTGCATGCCTTGGTTGTAACGAGTAGTTATTTGAGTTACTGTTGCCTTTCTATCATCTTGAACCAGTCTGCCAATTTTCCTTTGACATCAACAAGGCATTTTCATCCACACAACTGCCACTCACCGGATATTTTCTCTTTTTTGGGACCATTCCCTGTAATGGTTGTGTGTGAAAATCCTAGTAGATCAGCAGTTTTTGAAATACTCAGACCAGCCCATCTGGCACCAACAACCATGTCACGTTAAAAGTCACTTAACCCAGCTCAAATGAAAATATGTATATCTTTTAAAATTTTATGTTTTGGTGCTGGCCTCTTATGCCTTAGGCCCCTTTCACACAGGCGGACTGTTCAGATCCGCCTGTCAGTTTTTTTGGCGGATCTGAATGGTCACCCTATGCATCTCTATGGGCCATCGGATGTGAGCGGACATCCGATCCGATCCGTCAAATCTGGACAGATGGAAACCCTATTTTCCATCCGTCCAGTGGATCGGATGAGAATGAACAGATGGTCCATTACCATCTGATTCCCCCATAGAGACGCACACAGCGCGGAGAACAGCGGTCATCCTCCTGCTCAGTGGGGGATCAGCGGATCGATCCCCCGCTGAGAAAAACAGAGTCCGTCCGACGGAATCCATGTGTGAAAGATTCCTTAGGTGGTAGCCCACAAGTGCCTTATAGCAAATATAGTTTAGACCATTTATAACACTTGTCATGTTCCAGAGGTTAAACCCGAGATGGGATCTAGATCTGCACATACATTAAACTGTCTCTCTCCAGTATCTCTCTTCTCGCTTGGTCTCTTTATACCTTTTTCTTTATTATTTTCATTTATGTATACTATCATTGTGTAGTTTGTGGATATTAAGTGGCACATACATGGGTTTCCTTAGTATATACTACAACTGATTCTAATTTTTGCTAGTTGTCTGCAATTAATTGGGACAATGAATGGGTGGAGCCTGTGATCTGTAGAGTCACTATATATTTCAAAGTTTTGTGTCTAAATGTAGTTATGACTAAGGCCTTATAGGCTGAAACATGTCAACTGATCTTATTAGCAGTTGTGTTTTGTGGTTCCTGAATAAAGATGAAGATTTTTTTTAAGAGCAATTACCGATGTGCGGATCATCTTTCTACATATGTACTCAGTTAAACAGCTGTGGATCGGGAACCTGGGAGCTTGTTTATTGGTGAGCTGTATGGGTAGTAGCACTTCTGTTTGCACTTGTCATGTAGCTCCATTTGTCCGAGAAAGCATATTGCATAGATACTCTTCTATATGTCCTGATATATTTTTGTACTACAACGCAATAGCCTTTTGTTTTCCACCACACGTGTTAGTTAATATAGCATTTTCTGTATCAAAACGAGCTGCACTGTGTTGGCTATTGAACCTCTCTGCTATTAATTCCATGCAAGCCTTCAGATACAGAGAGTACTTGTCTTTCAATAAAAAATGTAGCCTTTATTTTAACTCTTTTGCTTGTCCTGTCTGGGGTGATCATGCTGTACTGTATTATAACACATGTATTGTATATTGTGTTGTCAGGCTCACATGCTTGCACACTAGAGCTCTGTTTTATTGTAAGTGCTTCTGACATAATGTATTATTTAATTATCATCAAGTTTCCGCCGGACAAAGCAGCAGACAGTGTAAATCTCAAAATGAAAGAAAGTACTGCTTGTTGGACTTCCCTTATACTGCAGTCTAAGAAAGGAAGTCTTATCAATTTAGAAGGCAGCTTGCATATCAATTGACTGTGAAAGAAATACAATTTCAATGCTTTAGTTGTAACTGTATAACCTCTAGCTATATTGTGTGGTGTAATCAAAGTCCTCATCCGATTCTTTTATACATCAAGAAAAATTATTATTCTTTTAAAAAATCATGATACTTCGCCCACACAGGAGAAGACCTTTATCTGAAATATTACTACATTTTGGATGGAGAGCGGTCTATCGAAGGGTCTTTATAATGCTTTACAACTTTGGAAAGTGAGATATTCCTCCACCCTAGTATGGAGCTGACTAATCAAATTTAGCTTTCCAGAAAAACTTCCAGTAGAACTATAGGCAACTTTTTTTTTTTTTTTCTTAAGTATAGATTAAGGGAGGGTCATAACCCCTGTCAGTTTATTTTTTTGTCATCTGTGTCCCATTGGGGAGATTTCCCTTCACTTTCTGTCCCATCACATAAAAGGAAGGGAGAGGAAATCCCTGCAAATAAAAGGAATCCCATGGGGACCCCCAGGTCACCAGAACTAGTGTTTCCGTTGGAAGATATCCCCTCTAATAATTTTCTGGTGACAAGCCAAAATTTGGGATTTTTTTACTTTTCACTTTCAAGGATAATGGTAAACGGGAGAAATAGAGAGGGTGAATCTCCCTTTTGGGGACACAGGTATTCAAATATATCTCCACTCTGTTCAAAACTAAAATAGGTTTTCTCCACCGTTCATTGATTTTGTCCACTTGTTTACAGGCTGTGGGTGCCCCTGGCCTTGGTGCCTGTGGGCGTGCTGTCCCCCTGTCTTCCTTGGTGGGCCTTCTTTGGGGTGGGTGGCCTTTTTGGGTCCGGAGAGCTGGTGGGCTTGGGGGGCAGGTGGCTTGGTATCTGCGAAGCCGAGTACCACGAGATTGGGCAGGCCAAAAATTTAGGCCCCGGCTTTCGGCCTACTGGCTGGTAGCCCCAGTTGTGGAAGCTAATGCCGCCATTGTACCCCCGGAGGTCCGTCTCCCCTCCGCTCCCTGACTGGTCGCGGGTCCCCCGCGAGTCACGCGGGAAAAAATTTTGGCCGCGGCCTTCTAGGCCGCCCCCCTTCTGGTAGGGCGGCTTATGGGGTGGGAGAACAGGGTCCCAGGCAGGTGTAGCTGCCAGGGTGCTGTGGGGCATCCGCCTTCCCCAGTGGCTCTGTGGGGGTAGTCTGTCTGCGGGTTTTCCCTCATTAGCGGCTAGTGGCCCCCTTTAGGGGGGGTCCATTTACGGCCTCCTTGGGGGGGCCCCCCTTGCGGGGTTCTTTCGTTGGCCCCTCTTTTTGCGGGCCTCAGTCGGCACCTGCTGTCTGGGGTAAGGATAGTGGTTGGCTTAGTGATTGAGCCCCCCACTCTCCTGTCTCATTAGATCCTGCATCTGGTTTGGTTTTGGTTGCTGCGGATGGGACCACCCTGCGGGGTCTGAGTCCATGTTTCTCTGAACCGTCAGTGAGGATGATTCCTCCATGGTTGCTGTGCCACACAAAAGAGGCCCTAGTATATGCATTGATTACGTCTGTGCAGGAGTCATTTATGTTTGAGGATGAAGCCGAGGCTGCTGCAGCCAAATCTGTTTAGTTTGTCACCCATAAATCGTCCCGTGCGGTTATGGTTTTCTCTATCGTTCGTTGATGGACACAGCTCCTGATCTTCTTAACCATTGGATTATACTGCTCCCTACAGGAGAAGGACACTAGGCAGAAAAAAGCTTGACTACTCCTATGGGCAGTCCCAGGGTGTATACTCACAGTCTCAGCTATAGGCACTCTTCGGTCCTGGCAATTTTTTTCCTTTTTAATAGATTTTTCTATTTTTCCTGTGAGAATCTACAATCAACTGCTGGACTGGGCGACAGGCTGGATATTTTTTAAGATCCAGTGGTCACCCAAGGCTTACCAGCAAGCAATGGTTGTCATCAGGCGTTGGTGGCGGCCACTTGGTCGTCGGTGCGTATTTTTTCTAAGTTTTACAACATGGATGTTTTGGCATCTGCTTTTGCCTCTTTTGGCAGCAAAGTTTTTGCAGGCTGTGATTTAGAGTGTCTGTTTTTCACTCTTTAGGGTGTATTTCAGGTTGTGCTCCTGTTCTAGTTGAGCTACTATTATCTGGATTGGATTGTGTTTAGCCTTGGGTTTGTTATTCCCACCCCTCATGTTTGGCACTGCTTTGGGTTGTCCCTATGGTGAAGAATAAGGAGCTATGTCTGTCAATGAACAGAGGAGAAAATGTGGTTTTTTGATTCACCGTAATATCGTTAATGGACAGACACGGTCCCCACCCCTCTAAGAAGTTTTTATGCTTCTGTTACTTGTTAAAAAAATGAGTATCTCTAAGCAGAGAGGGGGGTTATGCCAGCTGAGGACGTCCCACAGGATGTAGTCAAGCTTTTGTGTTGTCTGCCTAGTCCTACTCCTGTAGAGGGCAACAATCCTATTTTTTGCCTTTAGTTGTGCTGTAAGGAATTTTATGAGTGATTTGACTTTTGGCCATTGGCCAGTCAAGTCATAGACAATGTTTTACAGCCATGTCTGTAAGACCAGAAGACCTTTTTTTCCCTTTCCCAAGGTCCTTGTAAGCTGAAAAGACCAGGATGAAATCTAATTCTGCCCTCAATCCATCAAAAATGTAAAAAACATTGGGGGGGGGGGGGGATTTACTAAAACTGGAGCAAACCAAATATGAAGCACCTGTACATAGTAACCAATCTGCTTCTAGCCTTAGTGGGTTCAGTTAAGCTTTGAAAATAAATGGTAGAAGCTAATTGGTTGCCATGAGCAGCTGCTCCACATTTTGTCTGTTCTAGTTTTAGTAAATTCACTTTATTATGGTTACAGTTTCAGGTCAAGATGTTTTATTGCCATATAATAATAATAATAATAATAATAATCCAATTGTCTCTTATTTTCTTATAGGTAAGAAGGTATCCCGCTTCATCCAAGGATGCCTCTTGTTAAACGAAACATCGATCCCAGGCATCTGTGCCACACTGCTCTTCCAAGGGGAATCAAGAATGAACTGGAATGTGTAACAAATATCTCTTTGGCAAATATTATTCGACAACTAAGTAGTCTCAGTGAGTATATTTGTTTTTTTCCTTGAAATATATTTGCAGCATTTGGTCTAGATTATGTACAAGATCTTTTGGATTTCTTTGCCATTTCTTTTCTTTCTTAAAGCTCAATTCCAGCCAAAGATATTTTTTTTTTTTTTTACAGTGGGATATATTCTTAATTTTTTTGTCAGTTTCTTATTGCTGCTTGTGACCCAATTGGGGGGATTGTTCCTCACTTTCTTTCCTTTGCAAGATATTTGCAAGATATGAGGGTGCGGTAGGTAATGATAAAGGAACACAAGCCATAAAAACATTGTCCAAACTTAGTTTTAAACCTTCCTCTCTCTAACCACTTGACCTCCGTGAGAGTGACCCCCCCCACCCTCCTTCATAACCAGGCCATTTTTTGCAATATGGCACTGGGGTACTTTAACTGACAATTGGTTGGTCATGCAACACTGTACCCAAATATTTGTCATGTTTTTTCCCCCCAATAAATTTTTTTTTTGGTGGTATATACTTCTGCGTTTTTTTTTTCAATTTTTGCGCTATAAACAAAAAAAGGAAAATTTTGAAATAAATATATATATTTCTCTTACGTCCTCCGACAGTCGCCGCCTCTTCATATTCGTCACATATGGGGTATTAGACTTTGCTCCGAAGGAGTAGCTAGGCAACAGAATATGTTAACAATAAAGCTTTTAACATATCCCACCCTCAAGGGGTGGTCCCCTCAGTCAATACCCTCCTACTTCCTGCAACCATATCTCAGTTTTAATGTCTAGCTTGTCAGGAGTGGCTGGCTCTCTCTGTGCTGGGACTTTCTGTCCCAGACTCTTTCTTCTTTTTAAAATTTTGTTTGAGTTTTTCTCTCTACCTTTACTTAGCTGTTATTTTGTCAGCGTTAGTTAGTTCTTCGGATGAAGAGGATCATGCGGACTGGGTCTCGGGCTGATCCCCCTGGTCGCAGGTCGTGGGTCAGTGGCTTCCCAGTCTGCCATCGAGCGTTCAGTCAGGTAACGCTCCTGGCACAGTGAACGACCCATCCCTGTTCGGTGCAGGGATGATTGGTGAGGTGGCTACCTCACTGGACGCTGTGCGGTTTCTTAACCCCCCTTGTGTGCGTCTTGAATGCGACTCTCCCTGCCTCATGTGCAGCGGCTTGTTCGCCTGTGCGGGTCCCCCACGCCATGTGAGGTAAGTGTATTTATGTGGGGACCTGTCTGTCTGGGGGGGTGTCAGTCTGGGACTGTGTAACCTGCCTCTATTCACACTGCTTGTCTCCCTATCTCTCGGCTGCATGCTGTGGGCTGCAAGGGGGGGGGGGGGAGCTGTATGACACTGTGTGTGTCAGACTGGTCAGTGTGAGAAGCTGTGTGCTGTGGGGCATGTTTTTTTGGGCATGTTTGGGCATATACAGCGATCGCTGCGGCGATCTGACATGTATTCTGATATTGGAATGTAATGTGTGTTTTAATGCACTGTGGAGCGGCGGTTTCGGCGCCAAACGACGCCATTTTGCCTACACTCGCTCCGGCCGCATGGTTAACATGCATGGCGGCCATTTTCTTGTAGCCTCCATAGGCTTACATAGAGCGCCCTGGCAGCATCACTTCCTCTTTCCAGGAACACCGATCGAGGCAGCAGCAGCGGCGAGGGTCTCCTCAGGTTTTATCCTTCTGTTCTTGCTATCCATTGCCTGTGTTCAGTTTGCATATTCCCTGTGGGGGTCTCATTGTGCTTGAGTGTGGTGCGGTGGGCTGCGCTTGCCGCGCTTGCTTAGAAGGGGCAGTTAACCCTTGGTTGTCTGGCATTACAGGGGCAATGGATTCTCAGGAGGGCAAATTTCCTACAGTATTGGTGGAAAGCCAGGGGACCGCTGTTTCCCCCCCAGGGGGGGATTTAGCCACTATTGTGGCTGGCCTTGCTGCTCAGGTGCAAATGCTGGTGGCTGCTCAATCTACTAAAAGGCCCAGAGTTGCTCTTTCCTCTGATTCTGAGGGTGAAGGTGATGGGGCTGTTATGGCGGGGGCCTCCTTATCGGGGTCCCGCTCCTCTCTTGATCTAGTGGGGTCTGAGGTGGAGGCTGAAGTTGAGGGGGTTGATAATTCTCCCCCTGGCTCGCCTGAAGAGCTTGCAATCATGGATGAGTTGATTGCTTCCATTAAGCAAACGCTGCGTTTGCAGGACGAAGTGTGTCACCCCGCTGCCTTGGCGGCTTATGCGACGCAGAGGAAACGCAGGACGCCGCAGGTTTTTCCCTGCAATGATGATTTTCAGCGCGCTGTTAAGGATCAATGGCGCAATCTGCGCAAACCTTTTGCGGTACCAAGTAGATTCAAGCTGCGTTATCCTTTTTCGCCTTCCACTGATGAAAGGTGGTGTGTGCCTCCACCAGTGGATCACGCAATTGCGGTTTTGAACAAAGCCACTGCGATTCCTGCAGAGGATTCCCCTGTTTTCCGTGATGCCACGGATAGGAGACTGGAGTCTCTTGCCCGTCATACTTATTCTGTTACGGGTTCTATGCTTAAGGCTCTGTTTGCTTCTCTCATGGCGGCCCAGGCGATCGCAAGTTGGACGCAGATGCTTAGGCGCGTCCTAGTGGCCGACTCGGCCTCGCCGGCGACCCTGGATATGGTGGATCAAATCCACCAGGGTGTCATGTATCTGTGTGATCTGGACCTGGTTCCGTTTGTGGCACGTGTGCACAGCGTGGCGGTGTTGTCTCGCCGCCTGGTTTGGTTAAAATGTTGGTCGGTGGACCAATCTTCACGTAAGACCTTAGCCAATCTACCTTATGATGGGTCTCGCCTTTTTGGGGAGTCCCTGGATGTGTTGATTAAGGGGATCACCGGGGGTAAGAGCACTCTCTTGCCCCATTTCCCCAAGGCTAAGGGGGCTTCTGGGAAGAAGCATGCTAATTTTCGGCCCCCTCAGGGGTCCTTTCGTGCCTTTCGGCCGCACTACAAGGGCAAACCGTTCAAAGGTCAAGGCTCTCAGAAGAAGCCCTGGTCTGGTAAACAGAAGTCCGGCCAATCCGGATCTGCAGCCCATAACAGTTCGGCCTGAAGGGGCGCCCTCACCCAGTTTTGGGGTGGGGGGACGCTTGCTCGGTTTTCTTCAGCCCTGGTTGGCCCGTGTGCGGGACAGATGGGTTCAGGAAATCGTTCGATCTGGTTACAAGATCGAGTTTCTCTCTCGGCCGGAGAGCAGATTTTTTCCCTCAAATCTTCAACTGTCTCCAGAGCGCTTGCGGGACCTGCACCTGGCGGTGCGGGACCTGAGGGCTCAGGGAGTGGTGGTTCCGGTGCCTCATCGGGACAGGTTTCGGGGGTTTTATTCCAATCTGTTCACCGTGCCCAGAAAGGAGGGCAAGGTTCGTCCGATTCTGGACTTGAAGGCTCTGAACCGCTCTGTGCGGGTTCGCAAGTTCCGCATGGAATCCCTGCGGTCGGTGGTGGCTGCCCTGGTTCCGGGGGAATTCATGGCCTCCATCGATTTGAAGGATGCGTACCTTCACATCCCCATATTCGAGGGTCATCAGAGATACCTTCGATTTGCCATTGCGGAGGATCACTACCAGTTCGTGGCGTTGCCCTTTGGTCTCGCCTCGGCTCCGCGGGTCTTCACCAAGGTGCTTGCACCGGTTCTGGCATTATTGAGGGCCCAGGGCGTTTCTGTCCTGGGGTATCTGGACGAC
This sequence comes from Pelophylax lessonae, assembly GCF_965119305.1. Lineage (NCBI taxonomy): Eukaryota > Metazoa > Chordata > Amphibia > Anura > Ranidae > Pelophylax > Pelophylax lessonae. Next base: position 397,183,371 of record NC_138770.1, on the reverse strand, counting down.
ATTCTGGTTCGGTCTGCGACCAGCCAGGGTCTGGAGAAGGACCTGTCTGTCACGGTGCAAACTCTGCAGGAGTTTGGTTGGACGATAAATTTTCCAAAGTCGACACTGAGTCCGTCGGTTCGTCTCCCCTATCTGGGAATGATTCTGGACTCGGTGCAGGCGAAGGTCTTCCTGCCGGAAGACAAACTCAGGACTCTCCGGGAGGAAGTCAGGTCCCTCAGGGACGTTCCGAACTCGTCTCTGCGGATGTGTATGAGATGTCTGGGATTGATGGTCTCGGCCTTCGAGGCGATTCCTTTCGCCCAGTTTCACACGCGGGGTCTCCAAGCGGAGATCCTGTCCAGGTGGGACGGGCGACCTCAATCTCTGGATCTTCAAATCTCGTTGAGTCATCGCACCAGAGGTAACCTTCTGTGGTGGCTCCAGTCCCCGTTGGTGTCCGGGGGCAAGTCGTTTCGTCCGATCTCGTGGACGGTAATCACCACGGATGCCAGCCTGTCGGGCTGGGGTGGAGTTCTGGGCGTTCTGTCCGCCCAGGGGACTTGGTCGGAGGGGGAGTCTTCCCTTCCGATCAACATTCTGGAATTGCGTGCGATAAGTCTCTGTCTTCATCACTGGACGGACCGGCTGCAGGGTTGCCCGGTTCGGGTGCAGACGGACAATGCCACGGCGGTGGCCTACATCAACCACCAAGGGGGCACCAGGAGTGCCCGAGCGGCTCGAGAAGTGGCCGACATTCTGTCTTGGGCCGAGACTCATGTCCCGGCGATAACGGCGGTTCACATTCCGGGAGTGGAGAACTGGCAGGCGGACTATCTGAGTCGCCAGACCCTGGATCAGGGGGAATGGTCTCTCCACCCGGCTGTCTTCCAGATGTTGTGCGCGAAGTGGGGTCTGCCAGATGTGGACCTGTTCGCGTCTCGTCTCAACAACAAGGTGAAGAGGTTCGTGGCAAGGACGCGCGACCCTCGGGCAGACGCGTCGGACGCGTTAGTGGCCCCGTGGCATCAGTACAGGCTGATGTACGCGTTTCCACCGATTCAGTTGCTGTCCAGGTTCCTTCGCAGGTTACACTCGGAACGCAACACGGTGATTCTTGTGGCACCGGACTGGCCTCGCCGGTCCTGGTACGCAGACCTCGTGAATCTGGCGGTCGACGCCCCGTGGCGTCTACCTCTTCGAGACGATCTACTGTCTCAAGGACCGATATACCATCCTGCTTTACAGTCGCTGGCTTTGACGGCCTGGCTGTTGAGACCGAGGTCCTGAAGGAGAGGGGTCTCTCTCCGGAGGTCGTTCATACTTTAATCAACGCGAGGAAGTCTTCCTCAGGGAAGGTTTATTACCGTACTTGGTAGGCCTATTTTGCCTGGTGTGAGTCCAGGGGGTTTTCACCCCGCACGTACTCGGTGTCCCGTGTGCTGTCTTTCCTTCAAACGGGTGTTGATCAGCGTTTGGCGCTGGCTACGATAAAGGGTCAGGTGTCTGCTCTGGCCGTTCTGTTTCAACGTCCCGTGGCTTCCAACCCATTGGTTGGCACCTTTGTTCAGGGTGTGCGGCATCTGGTTCCCCCTAGGCGGGATCCTCTGCCCCCTTGGGACTTGAATCTCGTTCTATCTGTGTTACAACGTGCTCCTTTTGAACAGATCAGGGAGATCTCGTTGTCTATGTTGTCCAAAAAGGTCGCCTTTTTGGTGGCGATCACTTCGGCTCGCAGAGTGTCGGAGCTGGCGGCTTTGTCCTGCAAGTCTCCGTACCTGGTTATTCATTTGGATAAGGTGGTCTTGCGACCTAATCCTTCTTTTCTTCCGAAACGAGTTTCGGAATTCCATCTTAATGAGGATATTGTCTTGCCTTCGTTGTGCACGAAGCCTAAACATCCAAAGGAGGTGAGATTGCACTCTCTGGATGTTGTTCGGGCGATAAGGGTTTACCTTAAATCGACTGAGTCTTTTCGAAAGACGGACTCCTTGTTTGTTCTTCCAGAGGGTCCTCGGAAGGGCATGGCGGCTTCGGCCTCTACCATCGCCAAATGGATCAGGCAGACCATTGAACAGGCCTATGCTTTGCAGGGGAAGGTTCCCCCTGTGCCTGTGAAGGCGCACTCTACTAGATCTCTGAGTACGTCTTGGGCCTGTCGTCATGGGGCTTCTGTAGCCCAGGTGTGTAAGGCGGCGACCTGGTCGACCGTGCACACTTTCACAAAATTCTACAAAGTAGATGTTCAGGCATCGGCGGATGCTTCCTTTGGCCGCAAGGTTCTTAGTGCGGCTGTTCCCTAGGGTCCCTTGTTGGGGACTCCTGGCTGTTGGGATAAGTTTTATATCCCCTGGTTTTTTGTCTTTTCCTGGGTTGTTGCTCCTGTTGAGCACTTGTTTTTTGCTGTTGCCCAGCTGGTTTCCTTCCTTTGGTAAGGTTCCTTTCCTTGATGCGGAGACTGCGTTGCCTTTCGGCGCGGATGCGTTTCCCACCCCTCATGTTTGCACTGCTTTGGGACGTCCCCATATGTGACGAATATGAAGAGGCGGCGACTGTCGGAGGACGTAAGAGAAAACGGAATTTTTGTAAAATCTTACCTGTAAAATTCCTTTCTCTGAGTCCTCCGACAGTCGCCGCCCCCGCCCCTCTTTTGGGGTTTGGTTGTATACTCTACTGCTATTCCACTAAAACTGAGATATGGTTGCAGGAAGTAGGAGGGTATTGACTGAGGGGAGCACCCCTTGAGGGTGGGATATGTTAAAAGCTTTATTGTTAACATATTCTGTTGCCTAGCTACTCCTTCGGAGCAAAGTCTAATACCCCATATGTGACGAATATGAAGAGGCGGCGACTGTCGGAGGACTCAGAGAAAGGAATTTTACAGGTAAGATTTTACAAAAATTCAGTTTTTTTGCTATAAAACCTATCCAATAATTAAAAATAAAAATCAAATGTCTTAATAAATTTAGGCCAACATGTATTTTGCTATGTTTTTGGTGAAATGTTTTTTTTTTTTTTTTATTGATTTTTTTTATACTAGTTGGCAGCGATCGGTGACTTATAGCAGGACTGCTATATACTGCGGCAGACTATCGGACACTAACTGACACTTTTGAAACTTTGCGGGAACCAGTGACACTAATACAGTGATCAGTGCTAAGAATATGCACTGTCACTGTACTAAGGACACTGGCTGGGAAGGAGTTAAACATCTAGGGCAATCAAAGGGATAACTGTGTGCCTAGCCAGTGTTTTTGTGTACACTGTTTCACTCTGCTTTGCACAGACACAGGATCATCTCTTCCCCCTGTCAGAACTAAGAGAAGCCTTGTTTACATATCTCAGTTCTGTGTGTTTCACTAACGATCGGAGGGTGCTGGAGGACATTAAGGCTGCATTCACATGTCAGTGTTTGGATCGCAGGCAGAATTGCCGCGATTCCGCCCGCGATCCGGAGATTATTGCAAATCGCGGGACGTCTGTGCGTTGCCCGTGATTTGCAATAGCCCCCCAAACGCTGAGCGATGTTGCCGCGATTTACGCCTGCCGAATCGCAGTAACATCGCGCAAAAAAAATCACGGGACGCAATACGCTCCAAAGAAGCTCTTGTACTTTTTTGGGCGTAATGCGTCCCGCGATTTTTTTTTTGCTCAATGTTACCGCAATTCGACAGGCGGAAATCGCGGCAACTTCGCTCAGCGTTTGGGGGGCTATTGCAAATCACGGGCAACGCACAGGCGTCCCGCGATTTGCAATAATCTCCGGATCGCGGGCGGAATCGCGCCGCGATCCATACGCTGACATATGAACGGAGCCTAAGTCCCTCAAACCCACAGATCAGCGTCTGCTATGAATTATCACTGCAGAAGCGCCCCACCTGCGGCGCACTTTCCCCCTGCTGGCTGAAATGCAAAATTTCCCACCACCTAGAGCTCATTTAAACCCATGAATGGGGGCATGCATCAGATTCCTAAATATTTGGCATTTCCTGTGGCTGGAATCAGGGTAGTATGCAAATACCTGTGGCCAGGAAGCCTTTGTAAAGCAATGGTGGGATAAAAAAGGGCAACAGCTCACTGCTGCTGTTCGAATGCACTTTAGAGATATATGATCTCCCGTGGGCATGGAAAGATTGTGCCCAGGAATGATTATCTGTGGAATGTGCAGATACATGCAAACAGCCGCAGCTCCTTTAAGCCTGTCATTGCTTTGTAAAGGAGGAAAGCAGGAAAATGGTTTTTAGTTTCAGTAACTGTTGTTTTGGGCCAGTTTATTGCAGTATTTGTCCCTTATGGGAAGTTATACTTTCTCTGTGTGTTCTGGTGACCATTGTCACTTGGACAGAAAGTGAAAGCGGATCCAAAGCTTTATGGTTGTGACTGGAAGAGAATCGGAGGAGAAATCTTCCAATGGGACAGCTGTTTAGATGACAACTATCTAAGAATATAGTTCCCAAAAAACGTAGTCCCAGCGATATGAACGGTTCCATTGCCGGAAATGGGCTGTGACTTGTCATGCGATTTGGAACTGTAAAATCACATGACAAATCGCACCAGGGTGTACCAGGGTTTAACCCCCACCAAAAAAAAAAAATCTGTTTTGGATATAGTTAGAATTTACCTAACAATTTAAATTCCCACCTGGATGTCTGTAAGGCATGACCTGTTGGCTGCCACTAAAGAAAAACATGCTCGAACAGGGGTGTCAAACTTCATTTAATTGCGGGCCGCATCAGCATTATGGTTGCCCTTTTAAGGCCTGGTTGTATCTGTAAGACTATATAAGGCCCCTTTCACACGGTCCGTATTCCGTTGCAGACCGTGTTCTGCTCAGCGGGGATCGATCCCTGCTGAGCCGGCGGATGACAGCTCTGTCTCCGCACTGTGTGCGGAGAGGGAGGTTCAGAGCCCCGCTGCTCTCTATGGGGAATCGGATGAGAGCGGACTGCCTGTCCGCTCTCATCCGATCCCCAGGACGGATGGGAAATAGGGTTTCCATCTGTCCGGATTTCACGGACAGGATCGGATGCGGATGGCAGCGGGTGTCAGCGGACATGTCTCCGCTGACATCCGCTGCTCCATAGGGCTGCATGGGGCATCCGATCAGATCCGCCTAAAAAACTGACAGGCGGATCTGATCGGAACGCCAGTGTGAAAGAGCCTTAACTGTATCCACAGCGCTCTATCATATTAAATAATTGCCCGTGCATTTGATTAATACTGGTTTTAGTAATAACATAAGACTTAAGCTGTGAAGGGCAGATGCACATCGGCATATAGCCCACTCACACTCCTGTAGCGGATGATGCAAGCCTGAAAAGGAGGGTCATATACCTATAGTATCATCCACAAGAAACTTTATTAGAAACTGCTCAGACAGGACATGGTTCTGCCATGGTGTTCTGCCTAAGCAGTGTCCAGTAAGTTTCTTGTGGATCATACCAGAGTTGTGCATTCCTCCTTTTCAACTAGCATAGAATTGTATTATTCTCATTCTGTTTTAAAGGAAGATGTCCAGAGCACCCCACCCCCCCTTCACAGTGCACCCCTCTTACCTTGTGCTACTTCTGGGAAGAAGCTAGGGATGGAGCTAGGAAGCAAAAAGTGCAGGGTCTGTAGAAGGGACCAGAGGAAGGCTGGAGTCAGTTGTCGGAATCTGCTGAATGCTGAGACCAGGGGAGATGGAAGCAAGGGTGTGCGGCGGCTACATAGAGAAGCCAGGATCTGTAGGGGGAGTTCTGTCCTCATCTCTGCTGCTGACTGCAAAGATGGGGTGGCAGAGACGAGCCCCTTCAAAGCTGCATGGAGAAGCGCAGGATCTGGTTGAGGAGTTCTGTCCTCTCAGCTGCCAACTGCTGAGACAAGGTGAGGGCATAGATGAGGGGCATGCTGCAGTTGCAGCAGAGGTGTGAGGGCCACATAAAATAGCCTGCCAGGCTGGATTTGGCCAGCAGGCCTTGTGTTTGACACACGTGCTCTAGAAGATCCGTTCCCCTATTTGTATTCTGGCAATAGGCATCAAAGAACATTGTGTTTTTGGCACAGCTTCAGACCTAAACAGGAAAGCTCTGGTCACACAAGCATTCTTGACTAGGCATCAGGAGAAGGGAGGGGTAGCACAGTGCATAACACTGTACACAGTACCAGCAATGACGCTTCTCAGGGGACACAGTAGCAATAAGCTGAGGATTTCTGACCTATTATGGAATAGCTGATTTAGGAAACTGTCATCTCATGGTCATCTTATGTCTTTGAGTGCCTTTAGTGTGTTCAGAAATGATCATAGAAAACTGCCCTGGCAGTATCTGCAGAGAGGAAGCTTGTCGAGCGTGCAGTCTGTGCATATAAATGAACTTACTCAGCAGAGTAAATAACTGCAAATAAAAATCAAAGACTCTTCCAGTTTGACTTTGTAAAAAGGTTATTGTGATTTATGAAGCAACAAGCATAATTTACTGATTTACGTGGCTCTGGTGTAACAAGAAAAATCCTCAAACAATTATTTTTATGTACAGCTAATTAAAATAACTAATGGTGCATTTTTTTGGTAAATGTATTTGTTTTAGCTAGGTGCTGCTGACACCCTGGTGTTTCCCTTCAGATATAATCTTAAAGGGATTGTAAACCCTTTTTTTCTTTTTTTTAAAATAAACCTGTTATACCTACCTGCTCTATGCATTAGTTTGATAGAGAGCAGCCCTGATCCTCCTCTTTTTCTGGTTCCTTGGCAGAGCTCCTGGTTCCCACCCCCCAGCTGCTTGCTGTGGGAGCACACATGTGGACTCGCTCCCGAGCTGGCTCTGTGTGTCCATAGACACACAGAGCGTGGCTCAGCCCTGCCCCCATTCCCTCCTCAGTGACTGTGATTGCCCGCTGTGGGAGTCATTAGCCTATGAGGAAGGAGAGCTGCTGCTCTCTTGCACATCGCTGACTTGAGCTCAGGTAGGTAGGGGCTGGAGGGAAGGAGAGTTACACTCAAAAGGTTTTTTACCTTAATGCAGAGAATGCAGGTAAAAAAAACCCTCAGCCTTTTGAACCACTTTAAAAGGGAGCTCCACCCAAAAGGGGAAGATCCGCTTGTCTGCCTCCCCCTTCCCACGCCACATTTGACACCTTCTGGGGAGAGCGGGTACCTGGTTTTGATAGGTACCCGCTCCCACTTCTGGCTCAGTTCGCTGTGGCGAAGTGAGCCGGAAGCTCACCCCCCCCTTCCTTCCCACTGCAACTGCCCCATTTACAGAGCACTGCGCAATATGCACATGTGCAGTAGGGAAACAGCTGTGAAGCCACAAGACTTCACTGACAGTTTCCCTTAGCTGAGATGGTGGCACCAGCACCCGAGAGCAGATTTAAAAATCGGCTCGGGTGAAGACACCACTGAATGGCCTGAGTACGGCACAGAGGACTGTGTGAATGAGTCCTTAGGGCTCATTCACACATGAGGTTGGGGGGGAAACCCCATGGCTGGGCTGTGCTTTTACCACCCAACAGTGATTACTTCCTTTAGCAAAAGCAGCAGTGGCTAGGGGTGTACACATACCGTGGCTGCGATGCTATGCTTCACAGCCATGACTGAAATTCTACCCCCATTAATCGAGTTAATAATGCTGCTCTGAAAGTGCCCCGCAACCCTGTGCACAGCCAGGGCCGCCATCAGGGGGGTACAGCCAGTACTCCTGTATGGGGCCCCGGCACATAGGGGGGCCCGGACAGCAGGAAGATCGGTAGGATGACAGCATACCTCCCAACCTGGGCAGGACTGTCCCGCTGTACAGAGGCTTTGTCCTGCATAATTCTGGTGATAAATGTTACCTTCTAGCTCAGAAGGACCTGCAGCAGTGGGAACATTTAGAACAGCCAGGGATTGGCTAACAAACCAGCTGGGTGTGCACTATGCAGCCACAATGAGAGACTACACCTGTCAAATTCATGCTGTGATGTCGGTAATGGGCGGGACTGCTACTCAGACCCGCCCCCCATGTCAAGCAACACGTGCATAGGGAAGAAGGAGAAGGAAGATATGGCAGCCAGCAACAGAAAGGTATTTTAGAAAGGAAATCATGTGGAAGATGGGGAGCCTTTGGGGAAGATAAGGGCAGAGGAGAGGTGTGTATGTTGCAGAGGTTGTAGCAGCTGGGAAGAGGTGCAGTACAGAGGCATTTACGTACATTCACTACTATGTAGAGCTTGGTATGGCACTACTCCCGATTTTTAACATTGGCCTCAATGGGAAATCTTGGTCACCTTGGTATAGCACTACTCCCGATTTTTAACATTGGCCTCAATGGAGAATCTTGGTCAACTTGGTATGGTACTGCTTCCTGTCTAACATTTGCATCTATTGGAAATCTTGGTCAGCTTAGTAAGGCACTACTCCCTATCTAGCACTCTCCTGAACCCTGTGCATATTGCACTCCAGAACCCTGCATTCTGTATCTAGCATTCTCCTGAACGTTTTCCTGACCCCTGCACTCTGTACGGGGATGGGGTTGTGAATTTGTGGAGGGATTTGGGGGGTTGCGCTGTAAGGGGTGATTGGGAGGGATTTCTGCTAGGAAGAGGGATTGGGGGAGGGGGTGATAATATAATTTTGATATTTTCGGTGGAAGGGGGGGGGGGCCCTGTCAGATAGGCTGTATGGGGCCCCAGGATTTCTAGCGGCAGCCCTGTGCACAGCACATGGTTGTGCTGTTTTGGTGCGGTGTAAAGCAGGGGGCAAGGAGGCAATATATCTCATAGCCTGCCATATGCTCTCTAAAGAGTGATTCAAATACTGACCGCTCTTCAGAGAGCAAAGCACATGTGAATGAGCACTTATTTTTCATTAACTATTTTTGGAATTTTTTTTTTTTTTTTTTTAGAACTTTTACATTTTTCCAGCCCTCTTGGGGGGCTTTGGTGAAATATCAGAGGTCTAAAGAGACCCCTAATATTTAACTTTTGAGACCAAAAGGAAATAGAAATTGAGGAATTTATATCTTTTCCTCTGCAGCCTCGGCTGCACTAGACAGTGAATGAATGGAAATCTTTGCGCTGAGCGGCTTCCAGTTCATTCCCAAACTGAAGCCTAATAAGCACAGTTTACTATGCTTCAGTAATGAATGGGCACAGGAGTGTTTGGTACCAATGGCTCCTGTGTTCATTCAGGAAAGGAAGGGCCAGTAAATGGAACATATTTATTGCCTCTCTGCCATCCTTCCTGCTGGGCAGGTGCTTGGGCCCCCTTTACCTGGGCCCAGTACAGGAGGGCCAGCTTACTGCCTTATCAGCGGCCTTGAAGTCATTGCATAAACCTGTGATTCAGACCTTTGCTGGAAGAAAATGTTACTGATCGGACCTCCATGAATTTAAATTCAATACCCCTGCCATAGATGATCCAGTTTTTTTTTTTTTTTTTTCAACCAGCAGGTTGAACGGACAAATATGACTTATTTTCCCCCCATCAACTCATTCAAGGTAGATGAATTCAAGGTAGATAGAGGGAATACTCCCGCTGAGCCTTTTGTATTCTGACAGTGGGGAGACTTCCCTGCCATCAGAATATACTGATCAGCGCCAGTGGCGCTGATTGAGTCTAATTTACCACAGGATATTTGTACAGAAGTTGATTCTGCACAACCACTCTGCTCCTACATGGATCAAGATTCTGCCAGTCCCCACTGAACTGGCCGAATTTCTATCCATGTATGACTGGCTTAAGTATATGTGATGACTGTTATTAGGGTTGCGCCGATACCACTTTTTTTAAGGCCGAGTACAAGTACTGTTACTTTTTTCAAGTACTCGCCGATACCGATACTTTACTTTTCTTTAGTTTGATGTGACAGTTTTCAAAGCACAGTACAGACTAATGATATCTTCTAATGCAGCACTGAGGCGGCACTGATGAGACTGCACTGAAGGGCACTGATGAGGAGGCACTAATATGCAGCATTGATGGGCACTGGTATGCAGCACTGATAGATGGCACTGACTGATGGGCAATGATAGATGGCACTGAAAGGCAGCACTGATTGGCAAAACTGATGGGCACAGATTGGCCTCACTGCAACTTAAAATATATTATATTACTAGTATTTATTTTACATGTTGTTTTCCCAAGACAAATAGTTCTGTCAGAATCGGCGACCTGTCAAATTCAGGTACTAAAGTGACGTTCCGTCAGAACACCGCGACCGCCCCATCTTGGTACCCCCTGCACTTGGCCACAGTAAGCCTGCAGTCAGAAGGCGGAAGCCGAGTGCAGGATGTACCAAGATGGGCATTGTGCTGTTCTGACAGAATGTCACTTCCTTTACCGTGTCGGACGGGTCGCCGATTCTGACAGAACTATTTGTGAAAAGAAATCGGCTGCCCCCCTGCCCCTGGACAGCTAACCTGCCAGCGTGTTGTTGAATGTTGACAATGCGCTAACTCCCTCTGTCTTCTCTCTGCCCACTGACTTTCGGGAGGCATCAAATTAGGCATAGGGGCATTTGCACGAGTAAAAAAACTAGTATTGGTGCAACCCTAACTTATCCAAAGTAACTGTTTTCACCCAATTATGTTGGAAGGATCATCATCTGGTCAGGATAGAAAACCAGTTCTAGTCCTGGTTTTTGTGATGCCCGCAGCATCTCTTCTCCTGCCCTTGTCTCCCTCCGTTAACCTAAGCTTGTTTTTGTCAGTTTGTTATAGGTGGTGGAGGGTAGTTGGATGATGCCTTCCTTTGTTTGTGGGCACCTTTTATGATGGCCGTGTACAAGGCAACTTTCTATCAAAGTCAACTTCTTAAAAATCCAAAAACAACTGGAACTATCAATGCAAACAACCAATAAGCAGTTGCAACAACAATATGTCAAATTATGATGTGTATATACCTTACATCTTCTAAATTATGATTTACTGTATATCATCTTTCCAAGGCCTCCTGTATATTCCCTATTAATCCTGACATGCTAACCAATGGTGTCAGTTAAAATCACAAGTAAAAATTTGTGTCTGCCATGTTGTTTCAGATCTAATGAAAATGTGTTATGGTACATGAAATAATAAGATAATTCCTGTATTCTTCATTTCAACCCGTGTAGTTAAAGATGGTTTAAGTAATTATTTATGGCTAATATGATTCTGTAAATTATTTTTATATACTTCCCCGCTGTAGGCAATATAAAACGGGTTTAGTTAAACTGAGTGTGTAGAGACAGACATAATGGGGTAGATTTACTAAAACTGGAGCACTCAGAATCTAATGCATTTGTGCATGGTAGCCAATTGGCTTTTAATTTCAGCTTGTCCAATTAATCTTTGGCAATCAAACCTGGAAGGTTTTTATGTAGACAAATGGGAACTGGTTAGGTCATAAATGGGAGTAACCCATGGGATGCCCACATCCCTAATCAATACAAGACATGCAACAAAGAACCCTCTAATGGGACTTAAACGGGCATCACACGTAGGTAAATGTGTTGTAAATAACTTATGGCTTTTATTGTACAAAATAACATGAAAAAGTATATATACAATCACATAACACAGATAAAAAATGTTAGTGACTAATAACAAGCATGACCGGACTGGAGTATGATCCTCTCTATTGGGCTGTGGAGACCCAAGGCGTTTTGATGTATTTCGGTATAGTAATCTTCTTCAGTGGTCTTTTTGGACAGAACCAATGAAGGTATCTGAGATAGAGACAAATACATAGGTTTGAGTAACTGTCAAAAAGACAAAAGTTGTCAAGTCATATTGTAGCAGATAAAACACATACCCAGATATAGTCAACTTCAAAAGTATAGTCGCAAATTTAAACATATTGTCCAGGACCAACAAGGGGACTGCCAAGCACTCTCCACCACCAGACACACATACCCCAAAAAGATGGAGGGGGGCTGCAGAGGAGGCTCCACAAGGAGTCTGCAAAAATGGCCGCAAAGGCACCAAATTCCGAGGCAACCATTCCTGATGTCTATATAAAAAAAAATGGGTAAATAGATATATCAGTTGTGTCGTTCCATATTTTGGAGGAAGGCAGAGAAAGCACATAACAGTATTTATGTGCATGGAGGAATGCTCTCTATAGACCTACCCAAATGGAACAGTAATTAAGTTTGGTCAAGTTGTTATTTAGACAAAGTGGGAGTCCTCAAAACATGATGCAGGCCCAGGATGAGGCAGATTACTGGTTATAATATGTGATTCTTCCTTATAGGATGTCAGATCTTCTGCTGTCTGTGTAAAACAAAGTAACAGACTGCAAAAAGAAGATGCCAATATTTGCAGGAGAGCCTAATGTATCATCGGGGGCTCTCCTTGGAGGGGGATTACCTTTATGTGTATTGGACAAGATTGAGGAACGTGGGTTTGCTTTATATGGATTGCGGATGATGGCTGTTCATTAATATACAGGCTTATCTGACCACTCATTCATGTGGGGGTCCACATCTTCCGGTAGGAGTACATCCATGTATGGCACAGCGGTGGAACTAGGTCTCATCCTTGGCACCTGGGATCTATTCTTTGTCTTCAATCTATCATCCGTGGCACTAAGGGACTTGTTATCATTACCTTAACACTCCTTTTTAACCTTGGATGGACAGTCCTTATACATATGGCTTCTATGGATGTCTAATGGCTTATGTCTTGTCTGTTTATACCTGTTAAGACATATTTTCCCTAGATTTGCAGGAGACTGCTTTTTTTCTAGATCTACTCATTGTTTGGCGCTGCACCTTATCTATCTTTGTGTTTCTAGTGATTTATCATATCATTTTGTGCTAGCAGCCTTATTTATACAATTTTATTTAGCTGAAGGTAACTAGGCTTTTTATGCACCTGAGCTTGTGACCAAAGCACGGCCTTTTCAGCTCTTTTATAATATATTATTAGCGACAAGCCTGCAGGCAGAAGGTGGCGACGGCCATCCTGGTACACCCCACACTGCTCAGCGGGACACTGATTATATAGTGAAATAGACTATTTCACTCGGTCGAGGTGAAATAGTCTATTTACTATATAAGGTGAGTTTACTGCTAAAATAAGTGTGAAATTTAAGACTTTCTTGGGTGTAAGAAGATGTCCACAGCTGCTTTCATGTTCTGTCAGATTAGAAAACCTATTGAAACGCATAGCTGCCATGTTGGAAGGCATGGCACATGCGCAGTAAGCTATTTTGTATTTTCTGATGGGTAGCAGTATTCTAATAGAACACTGGACACACTATGCATCTTAATTTACAGATGTATTTTTCTGCTGGATTTATGGTGTGCTAACTGCGTACCTTTTTAATCAGCAAAGAATCCATCTGAACCTGAACTTGTTTTCCATTTATATTCTGTTAATCCTTAAAAGTGTTACCCTTCTGATATATATGTTTGCTTTCAGCAATGTGCTGTACTAGAGAAGTACAAATGTGAAGCGCCTTGAATGGGACAGTTACACGAAGCCCCTTTAAAGTCAGTCCAGTGTCACCCTTTGTGCTTTAAAGTAAAACTATAGGCAAAACTTTTTTTTTTTTTTTTTTTGGATAGAGCATGGAATGGTTACAACCCCTGTCTGATTTTTTTTTTTTTTTGTCATCTGTGTCCCATTGTGGAGATTTCCCTTCACTTTCTGTCCCATAGCCAAACAAGAAGTGAGAGTTAATCCCCGCAAATTAAGGGAATTCCATGAGTCACCAAAACTAGTGTCCTCCATTGGAAGATTTCCTCTCTATTACTTTGCTGGGGACAACTCAAAAGTGTATTTATTTATTTATTTTTGTACTTGCAGTGATAATGGTAACCAGGACAAATGGAGAAAATGAATCTCCATTTGCGGGATCAAAGACAGCAAAAAAAAATCTTGGAAGCGTTCTAATCCCTCTCCACTCTATTCAAAAACTGTAAAAAAAAAAAAAAAAGTTGCCTTTAGTTATACTTTAACCACTTGCCAACCAGCCGTCGTACTTATAAGGCGGCAGGTTGGCTCTGTCCCACAAAATGACATACCTGTATGTTGCTTTGCAGGACCGTGTGCCAATTGGCCAAACGGGGAGCCAATAATCGGATCCAGCGGCCGCGATGTCTGCCGGTCACGTGCGATTGCTCCCTGTGGAGACAGAATGACAGTCTGCCGTTGTAAACACGGCAGACTGCTGTTTTGTCAGTTATGAACACAGGTCTCCTGTGTTCCTCTTATGTAGAAACACAGGCTCTGTGATCATGCAGCAAGTCCATCCCCTACACAGTTAGAAAGCACCCCCTATGGACACATTAACCCTTTGATCACCCCTGGTGTTAAGCTCCTCCCTGTCAGTGTCATTAGTACAGTAACAGTGCATATTTTTAGCATTGATTACTATAGTAAATTCACTGATCCCCACAAAAGTGTAAAAAATGTCAGGTGTCCGATTTGCCCGCCGCAATATTGCAGTCCCGCTATAAATTGCTGATCGCTGCCATTACTAGTAAAAGAAATTTAAAAAATCTAAAAATGACATAAATCTTTTCCCTAGTTTGTAGATGCAATAACTTTTACGCAAACCAATCAACAAACACTTATTGGGATTTTTTTTTACCAAAAATATGTATCCGAATACATATTGGCCTAAAATGATGAAAAACTTTGATTTTAATTTTTTTTTTTTATTGGGAATGTTATATAGCAGAAAGTAAAAAAAAAAAATATATATATATATTTTTTTCAGAATTGTTGCTCTTTTTGTTTATAGCGCAAAAAATAAAAATCGCAGAGGTGATCAAATACCACCAAAAGAAAGCTCTATTTGTGGGAAAAAAAGGACATGAATTTTATTTGGTACAGCGTGGTACAACCGCGCAAATGTCAGTCAAGTAATGCAGTGCCGTATCACAAAAAGTGGCCTGGTCATTAACTGGGTGAGTGTCTGGCCTTACAAATGATTGGCCAGTTCCTCCTTGTTGAAATATTTGGTACCATTTATGGTCAATGAAGTGTTAGCTCACAAGGAATTTTCCAGTAGGTCAAATGTCTTTTTGTACTGTTCATAACTTGGCTGACACTATACCTACTTTTTGCTAACATTGCTTGTATTGATTACATGATTATTGATTACATTGGCGACATTAAGTCGAGTTGGCAAATCTCCAGAACTCTGAGCTGGCTCCATGGCCTAAAGTCTGAGCACAGATTCACCATTTGTTTTGAGACAAGTTTTTGTAGGTACTGGAGAAAAGCTGACATCAGAATCTGACTGAGGCCTGGAGCAGCAGCTGATATTCTGTAGCTGATTATCTATATGCCTCTTACCATGACTCATTTTTTAAAAGCTAATTTTAAGTATATCTAAAGCTAAACCTTTCTTTTTTCATGTTGGGTACAGAAGGGAATGGTAAACCCTTGTTAGTTTTTCCATCTATGTTTCACTATCTAGATTTTTGCTCATTCCTTGTCCAAAGTGTGGGAAACTCCCTCTTAGTAAGGTTTTCACAGGAGCCCCAAATGAAAAGTTTCCCCTTTTCAACTGGCCTGGTTGTTTTGCTTTATTCAACATGAAAGTGGAATTCCAGTTTCATCCTAACTGTTCTTAAAACTGTCACTTCCTCTTTCTAACACCTATGTTAACTAACCTGTATAAGTAGTGTATACTTAACGCTTTGTTTTGGTCATGTGATTCTACTCCCCCCTGTGCCAGCCATCATCGCTGCTGGGGAGAGAAAGGAGTCAATGGATGAGCGCTCTCTACTATCCCCTTCAGCCACCGCTGACTGCCACATGGGAGATCATGTGACCAGACCAGAACAGCCTGAAAATAGTAAGTATATGCATCTTTCTTACACAGGTTAATTAGCCTAGGTGTTAGGAGAGGGGAGGGGACAGTTTTAAGGATAGGTAGAATGAAGCTGGAATTCTGCTTCTCACCCCCCTTCCTATATGGCCACCGTAGAAAAAAAAAATAAAACGTGTTTTTGGTACTTAGTCCCGGCTATGATAGCTGAGTTTGTTCCTAATTACCTGCCTTGTGCGCAAAAATGTTGGTGTGGTCAAAGTTGCAATGGTGGGAGGGGCTTAATGGGCATGGTTAAACAAAACCCAGGCTTCCTTGTACAAATAAAATATGCTTTGATTGCTTTGTCTAAGCCTGCATTAAAATAGTCAAGGACTACATAGCAACCAGCAACTGTTGAGACAATTAACACATTGGAAAGAAGTATATAATGTACAGTTGAAAAAAGAAGAAAATCGGCTCAAATTCCTGGTACAGATGGATAAGTAGTGAGTTAGTAGAAAATGAACAAAGTATCTAATCAAATATGGGAGATAATGTAGACAGTTAATATCCTCACTGATAGTAGAGATGGATAGAAATACACAAATCTGTACAGATGGATAAATAGTAGATCTGTAAATGGTGGACAGACTATATGATCCAATATAGAAATCCAATATGGAAGAAGGTGTAGATAAAATGATATCTTCACTAATACAATATTGAAGGCTTGCGGTACAGATGGATAAATGTGCACAAATCTGTACAGATGGATAAATATGTGAATAAATTCTATAGTGTTCAAAAGGGTGTGTCAGTATGGGATGATCCAAATATCAAACAATATAAGATGAATATTCTTAAAAATCCAAAGAAACGGTACAGATGGACAATAAATGGTACAGAT